>NW_024501459.1:23592450-23644950 GCF_017590055.1 Onychostruthus taczanowskii | reverse complement strand
AGAGCTGTCACCTATGGTAATACAGTTCCAAAAGCTTTCTAATCATTACTCATTCAGGCAGCATTTATTCTTCAGCCAGTAAAAAAAGTTTGGAGTTCTTATAAGAACAAGGTGTTTTCACTTGCAGTTCCCTCTGGGGCTTCAGCATACTGTACTTGCTGGGATGCCACGACACAGAGTCAATTAAAATAATGCAGAGAGGAGAAAGGTAAGACAGTCAAGACATCATGAACACCACAATTCCCCTTGAACAATGTAAAGAGATCACTGGGGTCAGGAAAGGCTTCACTCTCCACAGCAAGTGCACAGAGCTTCAAGTAAACAGCTTTTGTGAATATAAAATTTACCCAAATAGCAGGCAAACCTGAGGGAGCTGGCATCTCAAGGTAAACCACTAATATTATAGAAAATAATTCATTATAGAAAAGAATTATTATTTTCTAGAATTAATTATTATAGAAAAGAATAATTGTTGGATGTTTTTGTTTGGTAACAGAAATGAACAACATCACAACAGTGTTAGAAATTGTCCAGGTATGTTTCCAAAACACCTGTCCAATGTTAATTGGACATCTAATCACACTTTTATTATTAAGTAGAAAAAACCATTTTTTTCCTCATATAGAGAATGATGGCAACTCAGTAAATGGAGTAACTCCATTATTTACAAATTTTAAAAGTAATACGTATTTAAGGAGAACAGTACCAGCCCAACAACCAAAACTGATTTAAGGACAGTGAGAATGTACAGGGTATCTGAATGACAGACAGTATAGCATACAATTATAAGCCTAAAATACCCATCTGGGTAAATAATATATTTCTTTGACCCTCCTGTAACCAAAGATACATCTAGTTGCTGTCACAGTTTTAGTAGGAACAGCAGTATTTAAAACCAAGAACAAAATGCTTTTTTGAGAGAATGGGAAAAAAAACCCCCAAAATATTGACTGATGCAAGTCATATTCTGTAATGCTCTATTATTTCTACAACAGTTATATAAAACAAACTATGCAAAATCAAAGGCATGAGCTGCTGTGTTTTCAGCTGCGGATTCAGCACCACAGAAACCTCTGTCAGTCGGTGTGCACATTAACAGGGTCTCTCTTGCCCACGGAAAATGGTGGCTAGCTGGAATATGGAGTTTTAAGATACAGGAGCAGCACATGGTTCCTCAGAAGTGAATATTATATTTTTCATTCACATAATGTTTATTAAATCACTACATGGTATTGCAATTGCCTAACAATTGATAGCATTTAGATGGCTAAACCTAAATGGAAGGGAATAGAAATCCAGCCTGGAAGAAATTTGTAGTCAGAAGGCTGTAGCAGCTAACAGTCAAAGAGAAAAGGCACAAAGTATTCCCATTAGCATCTTTTAAGGAATCATTCATTTCATGAACTGCTTCAAAGAGGAAGGAGTAAAATTTTGGGGTATGATCACAGCAGACTTTTGCAACAAGACACTACAAATGAAAAGGTGAAAAACTAAAATAGACTGAGGTATAGCAGGAAAATGAGGGCAAAAGACATAGAGTGCTCTGAGAGAGGAGCAGCAGTTTGTGTAGTATCTGGAAGTACTGAGCAAGTTATTCTGAAGATTTATGAGAATGGATATGTTTTTAGAGTATTGTGGATGTGACTATTTTTGATAGAAAAATTGGATAGAGTAGAAGAGAGACATAGGGGAGAAAAAGGAGGGAAAAGGAAATACAAGTAGAAAATGATCAAGTTATAGCCCGTTGTTCTGATGGCAAGAAATAGAGCAACCTGGAAAGGTGACTGAGAAGAAATTGGCATATCTGGAGCAGGGACTGCTTTATGAAACTTCAGTTTATATGATGTCTAGCAGATCAGGTTCTTTACAAGTAGTGCCTATGGACAATGAAACAGGATAAATAAATACTTAAAAAGGAAAAGATTAAAATCAACATCTTCTTCAGGAAGAGGATGAGATACAGAGTGGGCAAATGAAAAAATCCCAGCAATAATAAAATGGGTTGGGCATTGCTGATTTAAAAGCATGAGAAATAAAATAGTAAACATATGAGTACTGCTACTCTCTCTACACTCCATAGGTGAAAGCAGCTCTTGAAATATTTTAGTGTTTTATGGAGACAGGCTATCCAGCAGTGCTTTTTTCTATCAGTAACACAGTGGCCCTGCCCCTTCTCTGACTGTCTGCAGGAGTTTCATTGCTGACTTTCTTCCGTAACCTTTACAGGTACAGTATTAACATGACCTTTTAACTTTCAGGTGATTTGATTTCAACTGCTGGACTAGCAGTATTTAGCTGATGAAGCAATTAAACACCAGTCAAATAATCTGAAAAAGCACAACAAAAGGCTGAAAAAATCCCACTACATAAATTCCTTTACAGTACACGCGCTAGTTTTATTTTTTTCCTTATAAGATAAAATGTTAATATGAAAAAATATGTTCATAATTATGTATCTATATTTTAAAACAATTTAGGAGACATAAAACCCCTAAAGACTAAAATTAAGGAGGAATTAAGGTGCTTAATAATTTACAGAAATTTTCTTAAAATTACCTCTGAAATATACGGAAATAAATTTTATATAATTATTATGTTTTCTGAAGTGAGAAAGACTATAGGTATATGCAGGTATTTATGCCTGTGAACACACAACCACAGATAACTAAATAAGTTTTTATGTATACACAGACAATATTGATATTTGCATGCACATGTACACATGTATATGCATATGTATATGCATATGCAGCTTTGCACATGCTCACACATTTTAATAACTGAATTTCTACTTTATTTATTATGCCACATATGCGTTTTCCAGCAGAATATTATGTAATATATGATTAAACCTTTTAAAGTGAGATTTACCCTGGTATTCTTAATTTTTAAAAGCAGACTTCCTATAAAACCTCATTAGAAATTGTAGTTTAACTTTTGGATTCCTACAGTAAACAGAAGGATACACATATTACCTGCCCTGTCTGATACTGTGGACTCTGTTTGTGACTTTGCCTGGTTACATGAACTTTGATTTTAAACCTCAGTCACATGTACAAACAACTGGAGACACTGGACCTTTGTCTTCGGTGTCTAAGGAAGGTGTTTGTAATCCAGAAAAGCCTCAAAGTATCAATGACATGAAATTTTAAGTGGTTTAAAAATTATTTTTGATTGATCTAAAGCACATTGGCTGTTTCTATATTTTTATATACAGAATATATAAAATAAATAGAATACATAAAATATATAGAAACAGCACAGAAAGACACCATCACTTTTTTCTTAGTCATTTAACTGCTGGTGTTAAAAATGTTCTATTTCTTCCTTGTCATCTTAACTGCACTGTTGCTGGAGATGGCTATTGCTTTTCTGAGGGAATTCCTGGGTAAAAAATAGTAAGAAACAGGTAGCTTGTAGTCTAGCAGTGATAGAAGGAAAAGCTAAATAATAATTTATAATTATGTCTGCATCCTTTAATCCCACTATTGGATTTATGTCCACTATTGTTACAAAATGAAACATTTCCAAATTGTGGTGAATTTTACTTCTGCATATTACAGTTTCCCTGTGAATGGAGTGGTAAACACTTGGTAATACTAGTACTTCCTGGTATTGAAATGCAGCCTGCTTCCCATGATGAGAAAGAAAATCTTATCAAAGTGTTACAGATGTTCTTCAAATGATTTAATAAATACAAGAATATCTTCTAAGTAAATGAGGCAAATATGTCATTTGAATTCTCACAGCTTCGATAATTAAAAGCAAGACCACCAGCTGACTTCTTTTATTTTTTAAAAGCACAACTTGATCTGCACAAGGAATGCAACCTTCTTCAATAATGTTTTCCCTCACAAAGTTAAGAACCTACCTGTTGATCCCGAGGCAAATGCCAGTAGTGGTCCAATATTCATCAGAAACTTTAATTAATTCTGCTTCCCTTCAGGCATCTTACTTTCACCACAGTGGGGGGAAAAAGAGAAAAAAAAACCAAACCAACCCTACCCAACCTGTGGTCATTAATATCAGTATAAAACCAGGATGATACTTAGACTGGAAGACCTGGAGTTTCATATACTTTTCTCATAATGTTTTTAAGTGGCATCCAATTAGTACATGGGGACTAGGATGTGTCTCAGTGTGCAGTCACTGCCAATTTACTTTATAATTTAAAGAATTAAACCTTCCCTCCAGCATCTCCCTTTTGCTCTTTACTAGTTTTATTGTTTTCAGCGAGCTATATACTCATGAAATGAATGAAAAGTCATACTTGATCCAGTGGAATCAGAACACATGTCAAATGATTCACTCTGGAAGGTAAACAGCAAGGAATCAAAGTAAAAATTACTTCCTAAATTGTCAGAATGTATTTACTAAATAATCTAAATTGAAAAAGCCAAACTAAACCAAAAAACCAACCAACCAACCAAAAAACAAACAAATAAACCAACAACATACAAACAAACCAAAAAAAAAAAAACACCCAAACAAATAAACCAGAAAAAAGACATAATTTAAGGGTTATGTACAATTCAACATTTTCTGAGAAATTGATCAATTCCCTTCTGTGCTGTTGTTACGTTGTATAATCTTGCCCAAATTGTGTTGGGTCAGATTTTCAAGACCCTTTAGTGATGGGCTGAATTTTCATATGCATGATGTTTCTCACCTTTTAAGGCCATTGCTAATAGCTGGGCTGCTAGAAACCCTCGAGGTTTCTCTTAGGAACATACTTAACTGTACAGAGTTAGAACACCTTTACATTTCTTGTATTTCAATATTTTAGGTGTAAATAGTGCAGTATACCCAACATTGCTCAGGGTTGCTGTAAAGACAGGTACACTGAGGTGCACAGAGTAACCAAATAAGACAAAATACAGTGCAAACTAGAAAGGATCCTTGATGCACCTTACTGCAGTTTAAAGCCTTAAAACCACAAACAAACTGTGACATTTATATTGCAAAACCTTCCATAAAACAGTGTTTTTTCCAGGAATGTAAATCAACAGAGCATTTGGCTGCAAAATTCTTCTTTCCAATCACAGAGGCATCGATACAAAACTCTCCCGGACAGGCAGCATTTGGGTTTAGTCTCCAATCTGTGTGACTGCTTCCAGCTCTGAGCACATTTTGTCTGCAATCCTTCCAGCCCTGGTCCTGTGTTACAGGGTTCATCATTTGCTAAATGCATTATTTCAGGACATAACCTTTCCAGTGTTAGGCAGAAGAAAAAGACTTAGATGACAGTTTACACTTGTACTGTTAGCCTCTGTGTGCTGAGACAGGTAGTGCAGGCAATCATGGAAGTGAAAAATGTGAAT
This sequence comes from Onychostruthus taczanowskii, assembly GCF_017590055.1. Classification (NCBI taxonomy): domain Eukaryota; kingdom Metazoa; phylum Chordata; class Aves; order Passeriformes; family Passeridae; genus Onychostruthus; species Onychostruthus taczanowskii. The sequence goes on along the minus strand of NW_024501459.1, from coordinate 23,639,629 downwards.
GAAGTAAAACATTTATAATATTGGTTCTACGGTTATTTTTAAAAGGAGGTATGCACTTAGACAGTAACAGATCTACTCACCACTGATATTTTGACCTAACAGTTTTAAAGTTGAAACCAAACACACAATATTTAGTAGAAATTTTAAAACTGGACCATTTCCTTATAATTTCCTTGGACAGTGTGGCAAAAACTTAGCTAACACATTTGTGTCCAATGTGCCTGTGAGGCAAAAGGATAGGACACATGGGGGGCTGCTCTGAAAAGCAGGCATTGCTGTCAGAAAACAGAAGCAATTGATAAAGCTCTGTTCTGCAAATGTGAGCTTCACTGTAGGCTTTCAATTTTAATCCCAGGTTCCAATACTATAAATATATGAAATTTATTTCTTTTTACAGAATGCAAATTATTTAGGGAGAATGGAGTTAAAGGTTCCTTCCTGACTGTGTTCCCAGGCTCTTATTTTCAGACTTAAGTATTACCTTCATGTTTTCCTTGCTGCCCAGGGTTTTGGTGAAAACAAGCCCCATGCCTTGACTCCTCTCTGACAACTTAACATTACTCCTTTTTCACAGTAACTGAGATAGGTCATAGCCCTGACAAATCTATTATGCCTCATTCATAAGTAGTGCAGTTTACTTGGACAGTAATTTCTGGTTCAGAGCATCACTGAATGTTCAATTTTCTCCTTTAAAAAAAAACAAGGCACAGGTGCCCTGTTCAATGTTGTAATCGGATTGCCCATCCCCACAAAACAAGGAGGGCCAATGTCAAGGGATATTCTGAACTTCTGCAACTCTATCCTGTCATGTAGCCACTAAGCCTAAAAAATACATGCAGAAACAAAAGCAGAAGCAATAACTGATTCAAAGCCCTGTATAAAATGAATCCATTCAATTGCCTGATAAAATGATTTCTACTATTTGGTCCACAGTGTAGCTACCACAAAGTTCCTGGTCTGGTCCAGCAGTGCTTTGATGAGAGGTTTTATTAAGTTTCCTGTTGCAGCCATCACTTGCATAAATGAAGAAAGGACCAGAAGATGCAAAGTCCTCACTTCCCCTGCACTAACACTGGGCCAGCTCTTTAATTCCTTCCTGTATTTGCACTGGAACCACACTCAGGGTATAAGTTAATACATTTTACCCAATGCCTAAGGAAAGATAAATAATAATGGCCTGACAAGTGCAGCATTGTGCTTGATTGTTCAGACTCATATGACTTAATGCATGTCCCCAAAAGAAGATAGAGACATGACAACAGCATGGGTCAGCTTGCTTTTCAGCCAGGATGGAAGCTAGGAAACCCAGGAGCCCCATACTGACACAATGATTTGCTCTGAACAGATCTCTATGTTTTATTACGAATACAAAACACTACGAAACTGCAGGTTGCTTTCCTGATACTAGCACATTTTAGTATTAACTTTCCATTCAGAGGAAAAAAAAAAAAAAAGTGACCAGAAATGAGGTCACCAAAATTCACTAATTTCTGGAAAGTATGAAACACAAATATTCAAATAGGACCAAGAGTTCCAACTCTAAATATTTAAGCTTTATTTCCAATTATGTTCAAAGAAAACACAACAGGCTCAGGGGAAAACCTTTCATTTTTCTTAAAGTGCAGTAGCTTACTGTTGACATAAAGAATTTGGCTGTAATAAATTTTTAACTGTCATCATAAAGGCTATAATATATATATATATATATATATATATATATATATTAACAACATTCACAACTCCCAGAAGTACTAGCTTTCTAGTGGAGGTTTTAACAAAATAACCTATCCATTTTTAAAATAACTTTGTTGTGCCTTCAGTGCCAAGATTGATCACTTTATTTCATCAAGAAGATCATTAAGGACTTTTATACATGCCGACAGGCACAGTGAGCCCAAACTGCCACACTTTGCTTGGAAGAGGACATGCATGGACCCCCTCTTGCTGCTGCACACAGATATGCTATAACCTCCAGGCTACCTATGCAAAACAAATGCCAAGACATTCACTACCCATTTCAGCTCGAGTTTTAACTGAGTTCGCTTCTGTGCTGTAGAGTTTGGAATCTGGATGCTGGGGGTGCATGTTTTCTGGACGTAAGCAGTACCTGGGGAATGAGGAAGCCTCTCAGAAAAGGCATGACCTGCACCAGACATGTGCACTTGTGCAATTTCATCTTCAGTGGCCTGCCTTGGAGACAAGGCATTCCCAAACCAGCAGTGCTCGACTGGCTGGGTGCCCACTCTCACCTAAGGACTGTGGGCTTCTTATGGTTTTTGTCTTGATCTAATGTAATTTTTGGAAATATGCTTTAAAATAGAATGATACAGCTGTCACGTAAGTCTGCTAAGTTCATGAATGTATGAAAAAAAGGTTCTTCAAAGCTGGGTTGGTGGGGTGCATGATGTAAGTCAGGGTTGTGAAAGGCTGTCTTGATTTAATGATGCCTTTCATGCTGTGTATGTGATAAGGTTCATTCAGTGTACTTTGCATAAAAGCCAAAAAGTGAGGAACTGAAACACATGAAGAGAACACTCATATCACAATCCTACCCCTGTATGTATAAGCATTATGATGGCAGCTTTTACTACAAGCATATACACTGCTTCTGAAACCTGGAAATATCCTACAGATTTCTCATATGCTCTAGCAAAGTGCATTTTTAAAAAGCACTCATTAAATGAGCCACCAGTTCACACCTCTTATTCATTACAAGCATTACAATGTGCACTTTGTGCTTTAATTTACTTCAATTTCAGTAAGATCTGGGGATATTGAAAAGCTTGGCAGAACCCTGAACATATTAAACAACAGGATACTGCAAGAGTTGCCTTTGTACTTTAAGGACAGTAATGGAAATCAAATAGTATTTTAAAATGTGTTTTGAGATTTGTATGTTACTGTATTCTCTGAAGTAATACACGCCCACAAGGGTGCCACACTACTTTTACTTGTGACTTTGGCTTATGATTACAGCTTTTACTCAGCTGAAAAATGTTAAAATTCTCTTAGCATTATTCCTTAATGGTAACATTAAATTGAAATATGGCAGGTCTTTTTTAGAAAACTCCAGTGTCCTCCTAAAATGACTAACCTAAATCACAGGGAGTTGCTTGCAAGCCACACTCCGGCTCCAAATGGGCTGCTGATCCGAGCACTTGTCTGATACTCACTGTCTGCAATGCTAGGAGGAACAATCGAGCTCTCCTCTTCTTCCAGATCTTCTCCCAACAACAGTTGTAAACATTCATTTGCCAATCAAAAAAATCACAGCAAGTTTATGCTACACTGGGCCTTAAATACCTGATTAATTCTAGAAATTACCAAAATAAATACAGGCTAAGTCTTTGCTCATTGAATAAGGATAAAGTAACTTCAAAATCCACAGCCACTGGTTGCCATGCAACCTGCTATAGTATTATGGCAGAAATAAGCTGTGCTTGAATTTTCAGTGCCCTCTCGCTCAGCCTTCTTGATGTTGTGATACTCTAATGCTTCTCAGCTAACTTCCATTAAGTAGTTTTTTGTGGGGTAGTATTCCAAGGTTAAAATGATTAAATAACTTTTATGGTTGATCAAATATAAGCCCTTATTATACACAGTAGGCAAAACCATACATTTTAATTACTTTGTTATCAAAGATCTTGGTATTTACATTTCATTTTTCAGTTATAATTCTGAATTTAGTTTGACCTTCATAAAAAAGAGAAGACCCGAGATTCTTGCTGTCTTAAACAATTTTTTCCCATAAACAATAAAAATCATTAAGACATGGTAACAACAGAAACAATGCAATGAGATCTACACAGCCTGTTGGAAATATTTTCTACTGAGATATTTTGTTTTATTTATTTAAGCAACACCTTTTAATTTTTCAGTTTAATTTTTAACTAATTATTTTTCACTTGATAATACCTTTGCTGTCTAGGGGTGATACATCAATATTTGATAATATTGACATTACATTAATTTGAAGTTCATTTAGAGCTATCAATAGCATTTTTCCTTTATAAGAAGCATATTTCAGTATAAATACTGAAATAAAAATACTAGTTTCAGGTACTCTATAGAACTTTGCTACTAATGGGTAACAAAATAATTTTCTGCAATTAAATTGCACTAATATTTATAAAGACATATGCTTAAAAATTCATGATTAGGCAAAGTTTGTATTTTGCGAAATTATTTGAAGAAGAAAGATTTCACAGACAAAGATCAACCTAATAAGGTCTTGTCTTATATATCCATTTATTACAGAAATCTAATGCAATTCAAAATCTATTAATCTCTACAACTTCTGTAAAAATAGATTTATTAGATGAGGACAGAAATATCATATGAATAATTTACATTGTAAATACATCAAAATAAAAATACTGTCTTTTATTTACTAAAAAAGCAAAAAATAAAAGAAAAAGAAGTCTTAATATATTTATGTGGAAAGATGTTTAAATCACCCTTTGTAAGGAAATGCTTTATTTTGCCAAATTTAGAGTCACTATTTTTCACATGTCTGCTTAGATTACACAGAAATGTTAAAGAAAAAAAATAAAAATAAGTTTTAAAAGCCTTTATTTTAATTCTTAGAACCTTTTTTTTTTTTTTTTTTTTTTTACTACTTTGTCTTTCCACAGCTTTACACAGTTTTTCCCACAGTGTACGGTGATCTTTAAATATATACAGTCAAAAAATGTACTTATGCTTGTGGTGGGTGGTTACAGACACATTTTTAAAAATTATTTGCTTTTCATAGTGTACTAGTTCATAACAAATAAGGAAAAAAAACTAAATAGAAAGCATGACATTAACAACAAGCAGTAGATTCAAATAACCTTGCAGTCAAAGCTTTGTAACCTAATTCCAATAATGGCTCAAAGATACATGGCATAATAACATTTTCTCTTTTTCAGATTGTAATAATGTTCACACGCAAATGTGTGGCCAGACTCATCGTTACAAAATGATTGTTTAACACATTCCTTCTCGGGCTTTGTAGTCTCATGTCTGCATAATGTGCCCCTTTTAGCATCTTACCGTGCGACACTTAAAGTTAGCTCCAAACACCATCACTGTTTTCTCATTTATTTTGTTATTTTAGGGAAAAAACTCCAAACGTTCCCCCTCCTCCCCAGCCCCCCCAATTAAGGAATGACTCTAAACGACAGTCGTTGCCTTCTTACTCCAGTTAAAGAGAGGGGAATGAGCTTATCTGTCTGGAAAGGCAATCTCTTGTAGCTCCCTCTGTAAAGGGTACGGGAGCAGACAGCACGTAAGTGACACATCGCCTTGTGTTCCAGAAACAGATGGGGGCACTATCCAATATGCTCAGCAGCATCGCTGCAGCACAGCATCCCGGCTCGCGGCGCGGCGAACGCGCACGGCGACGCTGCCCAGCGCTGTTGGAGCTATTAATAATTAGCAATGCTAAACTGCAGTGACTCCATCCTTGCTGTCAGGTGTTTAGATAATGCCATCAAGTGTGGAGCCTGGCGCCCACAGTCGTTTTGTAAACTCTATCTATCAGTTTAGGAATTCATTTCAGTTTCCTAGCGTGCATACAGTCGACCTGCTGGTGAAATTACATTGTATAAAGTGAAATACTGTACTATGCAGGAGAAGATAGAAAGCAGAAAAGAACTTAAAGGAAAACTTTAAAGGATCTGTCATCAAAACTTTAAATAGGCCTTTCTCCAGCTGTAGCTAAATTATTGTACTTCTTGATACTGTTTGCTCCTCATAGCAATTGAAAGCATATGTAATTTAACAGCAGGCCTCAATCCTTTAATAAGCTGTCTTTAAAATACCTTACATGGATTACCTATCTGTAAATCTGCTTCCCATGCAGAATGTGACAGCATTATGGAAATTGTGAGTTCAGTAAAGATGGCATATACCAAAGAGAACCACATCTGCACACTGTAAGATTATACCAAACATTGGAGGTAATCTTTAGTCATTTATAATACTGCAGAATGAATAATTAAGATTAAGGGCTCTATTCTGCCCTTACTTATGTCCTACGTATCTCATAATTTTTCCCTCCCCTGTAAATTAAACAGAAAAGTAGCATTGCAAGGCTTTCTTGTTCAAATTATGCAAAGTTGGTATTCATCTTTCTGCAATTTGGTGCACATCTAAGGAAGTTTGGCAAAAAAGGAACGATCACATATGGAACAGAATCCATACTAAAAAGGGATATCCCATGTTTGCCAAAAGGAGCAACTTGCAAGTAGCACATATTTCCTTATCACTTTAAAAAAAATATTAAAGAAACAAAAACCAAAAAAGACTTTCCCAGAGCAGAAACACAGTTCAAAGAGATTCTGTGCTCTGAGTCACTCTGCTGAATACGCAGCCTGCCTAGACAAAAAGAAACACAAATGTCTGAAAGCAGCTCACAGCAGAGGGGGAATTGGCAAGTTTTGGCAAGGAAAGGGCAGCACTAATATTCCCTGACACTTGAATTTCTAAGCAGGACCTATTTCTGCACTTAATAATATGTAATTTCTTCTGCCATTTACTGGTAGGAGAAGCAGCAACAGGAGAGTTTTCTCCAAACCCGTGCTGGTGGGCAGGAAGAGAGGCATTAATGGTAACCAAGGTCCTCTGGGAGAAGACCTATACACCACCAGCCAATTATGTTTTCCTTGCCTACCCTTGGCTTCAGGAGCCTGCAGCCTCTGAACATACATTTTATTCCACAATATACAAGTACTTTACAATGCCCTTTCAGCTGGGTACCATGATACGGGGTCTGCAAGTCCCATAGCAAACTAGACCAGAACCCAGCCTGGACCTTACCTTACAGCCTTACAAATGCCTTTATTATTTGCATCAGATTAATGAAATGAAGTCACTGTCTTACCAATAGCCATTTATTATATGCCATCACAGAAATTAGAAACCTGTTAGTGCCAGGATGATGGAGCCCACAAGGAGCCTTGGACTTTTGCTTTGCTCTGGCAATTCATGAAAGCCAAACAAAGGCAATCTTTTTGGAATAATTTTTACTAATGCCTGAGATTCACACACATGGTTAATGTCTGCTACTTTGGAAACAGTGGCATTTCTAGGACTTGGCATTTGAGACAGCAGATGGGTGGAAATAAATTTGCCTCTGGGATTAGGGCGCTACACCAGTCTTCTTTGCCCACTGCAGAACTATTTGTTCATTCCCTCTGAGTGTAGAGCAATAAAAGATGTTGCCATTTGGAGCATCTGAATCTGAGCTTTAGCACCCACATTATTCTCAGCATCAGTGCTTAATGTGTATTAATGTTGGTCATACTATACCAAAATACATTGCAAGCATGTACAGCACATGCAAGCCCTGGAGAGCCTCCAGTGTTAAGTGATATCTCAGCTGCTGTGGCAGCTTTCTCACATAAGGAGGACACTTTCCTCCCCCTATGTGAGAGCCCAGAGAAAACACGTCTTTAAATGCAGAATTAGCTAAGCAACTAACACATCATACGGCCAAATAAACAATATTCCCAAGCTTGTTAAGAGCTAAATATGGCACTTTAGAGAACAATGCACAGTCAAATGAATTTCAAGACAATGTTACCACTAAGACATTCTTAATCCTCTGGTCAGATGTAATTTTAAAACTGCACAGAAAGTGAGAAGGTGATTATTAAGGGAGAACATATTCCAGCTCTAAAACAGACATAGATAAACTGACATATGCACAGACATCTCAGATGGCGACTCAGCACAAAAAATCACTGGGAAAAAAAAATCCCTTTGCATTTCTATATATATTTGGAACCGTTAGTTTCTCACTGCTGCAGTAGTATTCATTTCCCAAACTTCTGAAATCCTCTTTATCAGTGAGATTCTCATACACTCTTAAGAGAAAGTAATGGTAACCTATCACTTTTAAGACTACAGCTTTTGAAAAACCAGACTGTCAGAATACTGCAGGATGTACAATAAAAGGCAAACGAAAAGCAAAGAGACTGGCTAGATGTTTTAATATGTTTCCAGCATCCACGATTCTATGATTAATTTGTTCTCTCTCATCCTCTTTTCAAATTGGAAGGAAAGCCTTTACCATTTCTGAGTTTAGCATTACTTCCTGCTCAATTTAGGGATTTTATTGCCACAGAAAGCAGATTGATAATGATTATGAACATTTGCAAGGCAACAACTACTGCAATATGAGCTCATATTAAAAGGAAAATTGTCCTGAAGTACCAAGAGTTAATGTCCAGTAATCGCTGTATAATCTCACTTTTACAAAATGAAGAAAGAGGTTTTCTTTCCCAATAGACATACAAAGTGCTGGAGAACTCAGACAAAAAAACTCTACCAGAGTAAAAGCACATCTTAAGCAGTTCCTGAATGGAGTCATGAATCAGAACAGCTGAATATTCACAAAGTTCTCTAAATATACACAGTTCATTTGGCAACAGAACTTCCTGCTAAAATTGACATGATTTTCTGTTGCTTCTGCATCTGAAATCTTACTATCTGACCCCTAAAGACATGAAAAGTTTTACACATCTCTTGGATTGTCTTGCCATAACTGCCCAATAGTCTTTCTGGAAAAATTAGGTTAGTGGGTCACTACTTTTAATAGATGGTTTCTTGAGCAAGACCTAGGTCATTTGTAGTTTGACAGATTCCTGGCAAATGCCCTTCATTTCAAAAGATATTCACAATCTCCAGCACTAATAATTTTACTTGCATCTCTCTGCACTGTGTTTCAACTAAGAAGAGAGAAAAAGGCAATTCACAGTTCAGTACAATCTTCTTTTCTCATTCATAACAAAAACTAAAAAAAAAAAATTCACAAGGAGGAAGTTAAAGGCAGAAACAGGTAGATTGGAATGCACCAAGATACCTCTTTTCATGCTTTTAAAAAAAGAAAAATCCAACTTCTAATTTCTCATTATCTTCACAGAAGTGCCATGCATTTGAACAGCCAGGGTGAGGAGCTGCTGCTGACTCTTGGTGTAGCCCAAAGCAATTATTTTATGTTGGCTCCCAGATCACTTGTGTTGGGCACATTTTGGAAGAATGCCAGCTCAGTGTTCAAGAACCTGTGTGAAGGCTCCTTTCACCTGCCCTGCACAAGCCTGGTTGCTTTGGGTATAAAAGCCAGCATTCTTCTGACATTAGTATTTTTTAAACTTGGTAACTTCTATGAAAACAATCCATTGGCCAAAGGAATAACAAGGTTAATTTGGGAACCTTGGTTTCTTACCCTAAACTTAGCGGTCTTGTGAGATGCATATTCTGGTAAAGAAAATAAATTATTAATAAATAAAGAATACTGTTCCTGATCTGCAATATCTTATTTTGGAGCTGAACAAAAAAAAAACCCAGAGTAGACTACTGAGGGAGAGAGCCAGCCTTTACAACATTTCAAAGGCTGCTTTTGTTTTACATAGATTTTTTTTTACAACTTCCTTTCCTTTTCAAATGCATTTAGAAAACAATCTCTATTTTTTAACCTTTAGAGAAACAGTTTAACTTTGAAGAAACAATAACAGATCTAATGGATGTTGAAGATCTGCTATTAGACTTGACAGGCTGTTTCAAGGAAGACTACAACAACAGAATAAAGAAGGAATTCAAATTAAATCAGAAATTGAGACAATTCAGCTTTAAACTCTGCTTTATCTAGCCATGTACTTCTCTTACTATTGCCTTTGTATGAAGAACATTTCCATTTTGGTTTCCCACATCTTGTTTTGAAAGAACTTTAATGCCTTACATTTTGTGCAAATGGGTCACTTTTCTAGCACGTTCTATTTGCCAAAGAATTGGAGTGATTTTTTCAAAAGGTATCCTGTCATCTCTGATATTGCAACTGATGTAAGCCCTGAGAGGTGCACACAGTAGTGTTTGTTTGATCAGTTAAATATTTGACATTATCTTCTAAATGCTATCTCTTCTACTTCCTCAAATTCTGGAAGTGTATACTCACAGAAGAGATCATCTGTTCTGTCTCCTTGTCTCGAGACAGAATCAACACTAGTTCATCTAGAAGATAATTCACCTAGTCTTTCTCTCTTTAGAGACATCTCATGATGTTCCAGAGCTTCACCTTCCTTGTCTTAACTGATTTCAAGTACAGATGTTGAGGTTTTTGAAAGTCAGAATGCTCATATGATGCAGCAAAGCTGGAACCATTCATTCCTCTAGCTAAAGGAACTATTTGTTTGACATTACACTTCCAAAAATATAACTGCCTGCATTAGAATTCCTATTTCATAATACTCTTTTTAAGTGCTGCTCTGTGAAATCATTTGTGACTATGATGATTTTAAGTAATTTATTACCACTTGCTCTGCTTTCCCTTTTACTCTTCATATTCTCAGTTGTTTCTACTCCTTTGGTAAGAGGACACCAGAACCACCTTTGAAAGAAAGTGCTGAAAGATAGAGAGGTTTTTGCAATCTTTTAATTTCTCCATCCCTGTTTCACACTACATACCTATATTTTCCTGTCCAGAATTTCTAGATTTGTTGTTTTCTTGAAGTTCCAAGGGTGAAAAAATAAATTTTCTCCTCCTCCCAACAGAAAAAAATAATTTCCTGCAGCAGCACAGTGGAAGGAAGCTGGTATGTACAAGAAGCAAAAAAAAGCCCCAAGAGTAAAAGAAAGTTTAAATCTCTTAACAATAGACTGAGGTAACATCTTCATTCTATCTGTTTGTCTAATGAACATTTAAAACCAGAAATCAACTAATTATACATAGCAACCATTTCTTTAGTAATAAGCCTACGTGCTGCCATACGAATAAATGTGCAAATGCAAATAAAACTATTCCCACCCTGAGGTTTTTGACAATCTTAAGTGACATACACATAAGTTAGTATGGATAGAATACCCTTAATATGGATAGAATTTTAAACTGTATGTTTAAGGGTTTTGTTTTGTTTGCAGTTGAAGAAAGGATCAGTGCTGCAAAATGAGAAGTGCTTTAGAAACAAGTACTTTGCCTCAGAGAAGAAATCCAGGCAATCTTACTGTTTTCTAACGCAGTCCTTGTCTATCCCACGTCCAACTTGGGTTTGCAAGTTCCAGTATTCTCCTGTATCCTCTCCCCTCTGTAGCTGTTTTTGGAATGAATTTTCCCTTTCTAAAAAGACTCCAGCAAATTTTCATTTCCCCCTCAGTTTACTTATTCTCGTATTCTCTTTCTGTCTCTAAGCAGAAAGCTGGATGAACTGCATGCCTCTTTTTTGTCTTCTCACTTGGGTAAGATTATACTGGGTTTTAGAAATTCTAGACTAATTAAAACAACAGATTCACCATTCTGCTCCATACCAAGGCTCAGCTTGCCTTACTCCTCTGATGTCAAACTCCCCAGTTCAAAACAGTTCTAAATCTCCTTTCATTTCTTACTTAAGACAACTACACCTACCCTTCTCATTTTACCTTTCAAAAACACAGCCTGTCCTATCCATCCACACAGCAAAGATCCCCCTGTTAACTGCAGAATCATTACAATACTGGTATCTAGTCAGAATGCTGTTATCAAAATACTTCCTTTCCACTGCCTTGGCCATGTGATGTCTATTTTTGCCTGTCTGCTGCCTTCTCTCTTCTTTTGGATGAAACATAGTATTTGTCCTCACTTCTGCAGAATATTTTCTTCCCCTTTCACTCAGTACCTCGATGTCTGCTCCATCTTCCCCTGCTGCTACATGAGCCAAGTCTCCCGCTCACACTTCCTATATTTCCAAAGCATTATCTGTGCTCTCTGCAGTTCCCTTCAGACTTCTAATACACTTTCCAACAGCACCCTTAGAGCTTTTCTTCTTCCCAATCCAAATCTCCCTTCTCATTCTCATACATTTATAAACTTGTTTGCTGCTGTGTGCTGAGACCAATGTATTGACTAAATACTTTCTGATTGCTTAAGCATGTTCTCTGTCTGTATTTTGCTCCTCTGTTTATTTTTTCCACTTGTATTCTCATTGCAACACATGACTATTGAAGCAGTAGCCAAAACAGTTATGAAAAAAGACAGAAGATTTAAATTTAAAATATTTTCCCTGAAAATCTAAACAAAACTGTAGGGAAAAATACATTAAAAATATAATCATCCTATACTCAATATCTATATCTAATCTGGGGATGAGGTCACAAAATATTGAGCATTTAGTCCTGCTTTAAAGTGAAATCTTTGTACAAATACTGAACAATTTCACAGACTTCCATTACAGCAGTTAAGAAATATAGTAAAAAATATCTAAAGAAAGGTTACTCATATTTGTGACCCAGCCTACAAGTCACTAAATCTAAGTTAGCTAGACTAATCAATAGAAGATAACATAAATTTATTCCAGTATTATAAGTACTATTACTACCATCATAAAGACACCCACCTCCCAAGAAACTATATGCCCATTTATACTTCCCATATGTAATGAAACATGGATTTTCAATTATGGTGAGGGCTATCCCTTGAGCTGTAAAAGAATCAGCCCAAAACATTAGACCCAGATGCAGAGAAATTTTTATCTGAATTTGAACTTTGCATGTAGTGTTCATCTCTGATGAATGGAAAAAAGGAAAATAAATTCATTTTTGTCCTGAATTCACACACTATATAGTTGGAATAGCTGTAGTATGAATTCTCCCTTCACAGAAAATATACCATAAAATACACATTGCTACTAACCTCTGCTGCAATCTTGTGGTAACAAAAGTATATTTTATGTTTTGAGTTAGATTGGATTCCAGCTTTCCAAAAGTGGAAGGAAAAGGCAGCAATCTACTTTTCTACTCAGTTTTCAAGGTCTGATAAAAAAAGTTGTAACAGGACTGTGACTAGGCTAAAATAAACATAGATAGCAAGGCATTGTCAGAAAAAAAAAATTAAACAAGTCTTTTGTAAGTTTGTCAGGAAAATATCACCATGATAAAAAGTCTCCTTCTATTGGAGCAGAGGATCTTGGAGACAGGCACTGGAACTCTGCCTTTAGTGATTCAGGCTGGAGATACTTGACAATGGCCCGTGCCCGAGGCTTAGCCAGGCAACATGGGAGCTGCATGGGGAGTGGCTGCACAGAGCTGCTGTTCAGATGCATTTTTTTGTAAGATTTGGCCCAAACATAAGAATTTCATCTTTTTCAGTCCAAATCTGTCCTGTGGAAGGGAAGTTGGGAGGGCCATGCCACCCCTCCATGCACTCCAGAGCAGATGCTCTGGCTGGTGTGGCACAGGGCATGGAGGTACCTGCTCTTGCCCAGCCACCCAGGCACCTCAGCACCCACCTCACAGAAAGCCCTACAGTTCTCTGAGCTGGGACTGAGCACTGATTTGCTCTCATAAAGACTACATAAAACTAAAAAAAGAATTTTTTTTTCTTTTTCTTAGGGTAGGCTATCATTTCGATATGTGTAAGAGATTCTAATGATAGAAGCAGTCTCAGCAGATCTATCAGGGCTTCCCATTAACCTTTTCAGCACCTCTTTCTCCTCAGCAGGTTTCTTCAGGAACCAGCTAAGAAAGGAAATACTGCCAGCACAACTGTATGAAAGCCACCCTGCCAGAGATCCATGTGGGATACTGATGATCAGTGTTACAGCTTAAAAGATTTTCTTTGCAGAGAAATACAGCTGTGGTCCTTCAGGAGAAAAACATTGCATAATTTCCACTTCTCTGCACGGATTTTTCTCAGCTGATGCATTGTCTGGATCTTTCTTATGCAGTACTTTCTGCTGTTTTTGAAACCTCCTACAGACATATTTTCATGAAGTTCACAAACCATAATCCAGAGAGAAAACTGAACTGGACTCACCATTAGCGTTCTCCTATTAAAGAACGGGATCAAACGTCTTGTTTAGTGGTTTTTCATATTGGAGCAACAAAGATAACTGAACCTAGGTAAACTATAAAAATATAAAACAAAACTGCAACTACAAATAACTTGTTTTCATAAATTTAGCTGTACATTGGGCAGATGAATTTTCACCTTTCTCATTTTGTACTTTTTAATTTTTGTATTTTTCTGATTTTTAGAAAAAGCATTTTGTTTAACTTTTGCTAAGGAAAAAGACATCTGACATAATCCGCTGCAAATTCAGAAGGGTAACTTTAGTGCCCAGTCTATGGGGCACTTACATTCCATGCCATTTTGTTTTTCCCATGATGTTCTTGCAGTCACAATTCCAGCCCAGTTTTTAGACTAAAGTGATAATGATGCTTGTTTTCACAATTTTCTGGTTTTGGTGTATTTATAGATAATTTTTAAGATGATAAGAACTGTCAATATCTTAAATTTAGAATGTATGTATTCATCTTGTCATTAAAAACTTTATAAAAATCCAGCTGGTAGTGCTGGTAGTGCACCTACTAACTTGGTGTTAAGACTATAACAGTTCAAGATACTGTGAAAATGGACAACAGCACTTTATTTTACACAAAATTGTACCAGCCACAGAATTGTAACTTGAAAAATGCATGTTATGTTTTTAATCTGGCACTAATTCTGTAGAGACACAAATTCTCTTAAAAGAGTTGTTCAATTACTATTATGTTTATCTAGTCCACTACATATATCTAAGTCCATATGCAAACTTATTCTATTTTGGTGCATTCCTACACTGAATTTATTTCCACCTTTGAAATGTGCAGCTGATTTTACTCTGCAAGGAGATTCAGGTGACTGGGAGTTTGGCTTGCACCCCTTTCTACTCTGCCAGACCATAAGCCAATATTACAGGCTGCATTTTTTACTTTTCTGAGTCATCCAGATAAAAGGAAAAAACAGTAAAATTCCCTGCACCATGCACCATTCAGATAACAAACAGACAAATAAATATAAGCAAAACAACATCAATCTTTATGTATACATTAAAATGAAAATAGAGTCTTTCATGTCCCATGAGTTTGATTCCTTTTTTGTCTTTTTTACTTTCCACTTTCCTGTCCTTACCCTGGTTTTTGCCCTCTAAAAGAAAGCTACCCCTCCTCTGTGCTCCTGCAGTCATGGATGCTGTTCTTATTTTTGGTGAGAGGCTCTTGCTCCCTCTCTGCTTCCCCAGTAACGACAATTGATGTCCTAAATATCCTTACTTACAGCTTTCCAACAGGGAAATGTTCACTTTCTCCATCTAACCCAGTGTGCCCCCTTCCTGGCCCATATCAGCATCTTCCCAACACCCAGCAGTCGGGGGGACTGCCTCTCTTCCTCTATAACCTTAATTGCCAAATGGCTTTGTGGGACACCAGGTGAGTAAAAAGGCAGCAGAATGAAGGAATTAGGAAAGGACACAGGGGCTGAGCTCGGTTCGGTGGCTCTGGCAGAGCTGCCCTGGCAGCCGGACACCGCCGTGCCCGGCGCGCTGGCCTCCCACCGCGCTCTGCCCACGCCGCCGCCGCGGCCAGGGAGCCTGCTGCAGGAGAGGATTGCCACAGGGAATGAAAGGAAAACCTGAGGGATAAAAATGGATAGCTTCCAATTAAAATTACCATACTGTAATTTTGTTAGTTATCAGTGACAGACTAGAGTACATGGCAGCTTAACTGACAAGAAAATGTCCTTTTGGGCATAATACAGTGTACAGATCTTTGACTTTTTAGCATGCAGTGTCCAGATGGTTCTTTTTTGCTTCACGTTGCGATCAGGAGGCAGTAAGGCCATTTCAGAAACAGTGCCAGTGAAAGCCAGGATAGATCAGAGGCACGCGAGGCTGCCTGAATGTACGAGGATGTATCCTATCATTGCAGGTAATCCTCACATGAGGGTACGTACACTACGAAGGATATTTTCTAAAGCTATTTGCTGGAGACACTATCAAGTGCACTTAGAGCAGTGGTTTGTGTGGCTGATTAGAAACCTACCCTGCTGTTGCTGAATGCCTGTTAAGACAAGGAACATTTTATTTACAAGATGTAAAGAAAAACGATTGCCGAATAATAAAATGTTCCACTACATTCCAGCATGCTATATTAACTTAGGAATGCTATTGTATATTAAAAAGTTATGCCCTCTCCATTTTTTCCCGCAGTCTTTACTTTAGAGATGTGCACAATGCGCTTCCCCCCACCCTACAGGAAAGATAATCTTTCTTCTTCAGCACAGCACAAATCCCGCGGCTAACTCCCCTTGTGAACCTGAGTGGTATTGACATGGGGGTGTAGAGTCAGGCAAAAAACCAGGCATCTTCTGATGGAACACATAAACTACACACATTCAAGAACAAAACAAAAATCTTCTAAAAGCCTGTGTGTAAGATAAGACTGCCTTGGGGGCAGCTCGAACTTGCGGTCTTGGCCATTTACTCAGGATTTTACAGAGCCATCTATTACAGTATTCAACAAAAAGAAGTACTTCAAAAAGCTTCTTTTTTTTTTTTTTTTCAGTTGGAAGTACAATAATTTCTAAGTCAAAATTTGGAAGTGTTCCCAGTTTTTGGCAGTAAAATGATAATACTGGGCATATCATTTTAAAGTGGAATCTCATGGAAGTTAATTCAGACGACAAGGTCACTTTTAGACATTTTTTTCCCTTATGTTTTGGACTGAAAATAATTCCCAAATCCTATTATTTGAAGCAGGGGTACTTACCATAGCAATCCCTGCCTCCCCTGATACACATGCTACCTCTGAGATAGAGTGCCTTAAAAAAAACCCTCACAAGAATACATACCATGAGCCTCAGAATTTTTTACACAAAGAAAAGAAAAAGTTGTACACTAAGCAATCATATAGTATACCTTTGTACTGCTTGGTTTTAACATGAACTTTTCAAAAGTGTCAGTTTTCTTCCTTTGTACAAAACCAAACAATTTAGGTGAAAAGGAGGAAATGGATGTTGGGCTCTTTTAACAGTTAAAATGGAGCATTTACTTCAGTGAAGTAAAACTGATAAACAAAAATCAATTTTGCCCCAATACTTCCTTGCTCTGTTTTGCACCTCAAGCTTAGGGCATGATGGATGCCCTGAACCTGTAAGTGCCACTAGATTATTATAATTAAAACACCAAACCAACCAACCAAACCCAGCAACGTGTTTGCAGAGAATGGGAAGCTTATGGAAAATCCTGATTAAATTACTGCCATCAAAATAAAGAGGCAAGTAGGGCTCAGAGAGATCAAATTATCTCTAGATAAGATTAAGTCAAGTCACACAAAACTGAAGGATCCATGAGAAGTATCACAGGTATAACATCATACATGTCACAAAAGTATCTCTGAAGAGAATTTACTTATATTTTTTACATTTGGAACAATTTGATTTGACAGTGCCTATCTCCAGTATTTGAGTAAAGCTTCAAAGTCCATTTATACCACATTTTCCTTAACACCCCTTCCTCTATTTCTCTCACATTTCCTCTCATACATAAATCCCATTCACATTCTATAAGCTGAATACTGATATACTATCAAAATGCAGCCTACATTTATCTAGAACAAAGTATAAACATTTCCAGTGTGTGTACTTAAGATTCATTTGCTTGCCAAATGGCTTTGTCTCCTTCCTTGGTTATTGTCAGAAGGAAGCATTTTGATTCAAATGACTGAATTCCTCAAGCTCAGGTACTGCTGATAATAGGATTTATGACAAGCTAAAAAAAGCAAAAAGTGATCAGAGACCCTTTTTTAAATGCCATCAGACTGCTGACTGAAGGTATGACTTAGAGGCCAGACGTAAGGCTGAACACATGTGGTCATGTAGGAGATTGCCTGGACAGCTATGCTCCCATACACATGCCAAACTCCTGCTGATTTAAAAGCAAATCAGAGAGCACAATTTGGAGAGAAATATTAAAGATTTAAGTGTCACCAATTCTTCATATAAATGTACATTTTTTTTTTTCCAGTGGAGGGCTATTCCTTTTTTCTCTGGCATATGTTCTATTGAGTAACAAAGCAAAGCAAAACAAAGTAAGTGAGCAAGCAAATGGCAACGAAGCCTTTATTCTTCGCATTGTTCCTAGCACTGTGCCTCTCACTAACTAGCTCGTACTTGCAGCTCTGCTCTGTTTACTATTGGCTGCTTTGTTTCTGTGGAAGCACTTGATACATACCACACAGAACAAAAAGAGGAAAAGTAAATTCCAAACTGCAAGAATCCACCGTAGAGCATATCTAATGGCCATCTGCACTCATGCTTAAAGAAAGCAGAAAAGCACACAACTGAAAGACACTTTCCTCGATCTTTCCCCCTCTCTGCCATGTGTCATTTACGCATATGAATCCAATGCATCTCAGAGATGATTATCTGGCAGTGTCCTACTAATCTGCTCATCAGTTACAGGACAGACAGGCACATTTTAAGCATATCAGTTCCTCTGTGATTCTGAGTTAAACTGAAGCCATGAGAGATAGAAGAGAAATACATTAAGCCAATGCAATCCTAAAAGATGATAAAAGCTTTAAGCAAACCATGAGAGCCAGAGCCCAAACGAGTGAACTTTAAAACAGTCTAAGTTAAAATAATGAAATGTTTCCATTAAGTATTTTCTTATTTTAATTTTTTTCTGTATTGATACACAACATGAACACATTCAGTATGTTTAATACAACAGTACAGATGGAAAGAATAACAACAGAAACTAATTCATTTTGATTTCTGCTGTACAAATAAGAGAAAGACTTGGTCTTCTCTGAAAGATTTATGAGGCTTCCCACCATAAAGGAGCCTGGATTACAGCTATGCTTACTTTATAAAATGAAATTCTGCCATTACAGGCAAGAGTTCATGGCTGTAATTATTTCAATGCACTTCCCAGTCAATGTGTCTTACACAGCTGAGCCAAACCCTCTCTTACATATGCAGGTCATTTCATAAGAAGTCTAAGAGCTTCAACAACTTTGTGTGACCTTGCATTGAATAACACTGGAAAATTGATTTGGCTCTAGTAATAAAAGACCGTCTGCATTATCTGCATTCTAATTATAATTAATATAACCAGGATAACTGCTGTATTATTTACGATTAGAGCTATAGTGAGCACAGTGTAATAATAATCTGCTACATAATTTTTTATTGATCTGATGGCTTTATTGCAGAAAAAACAAAATGCTACACTGCGGTACTACTAAAATTGCCTTTCTAGACATGTCTGTTTAGAGGGAGAATGTTCATTTAACATTTCTTTTATCTCATCAAATTCCCATAGATTTTAATATCAGAGAGAGTATGATCCTTGCTTGCACACTTGCTTTTCTTTTTTTTTTCTTTTGCAAAAGGAAGGAAAACTAGACTGATTAACATGTCCATAATTTCTATTGTTCATTTCCTGGGAATCATTCATTCCTTGCAATTCTTTAGCAATAGCAACACATTGCCTAACAGAATTGGGCTGCTCTCCATTTTAACAGAAAACTTATAATTTTACATTAAAAAATTAAATTAAAATTAAAAAAAAAAATCAAACTTAACTGAATTAATTCAATCTTTTCTGAAAATACTAAACCATCACTTAGAAGGCTAAATCACTGTTCAATGATCTCGTATTTGAATTACTTTTCCTAAATTCTGGTGAAATGGAAATGAAGGTCTTAATTTGGCAAAAGCAGATGTAAAGCTGAATTTTCTTTTGGCAAAACCTAAATATGCAGTGGGAAAGCTCAAGGCACTATTTGTAGGAATGCAGTAAAATATCTGAAAATGAACACATTTTGAAATTTCAATGTAAAACTCAGAAACTGGATGGGAAAAAAAAAAAAAAAAAAAAAGAAAATGTTTTCTAGAAAGCAATTCCAAACTGCCTTAAATTCTTTAATGCCAAAATACAATGTCCTGTAAAGTTTGTTCTACTCATAATACAACACTATGCTTATTTTCTGATCTTCACTCGATTCCAAGTAAAATAATGAAAAATGTCCATAAATGAGCTTATTACTAGACTTCAGAGTTAATATACAAGTAGAAATCTTGAGAGTTTATTCTCAGAACTTGTTTCCAGCTGCATCAAGAAAATATCAGAAATTAATTACAATGTAAGATAGAACAAATACTTAGATATTTATAGGAAACTTATAGATATTCGTGATTAAAAATTATGTTATTAATAATAGGTGTGCTGATGTTATCATCTATGAAAGAAAGATGAATTCTCACTTTCTTATTCTTTCCCTGCTTGTTTTCATCTCCTCAGTCTATGCCTCTGGGTGATGTTTTCAATTGTTTGCAACAGCTTCTACACTTCTTTATGAAACTGACTGCATTTAAGCTCTGCAGATTCCTACCTAATTATGTTATCATAATATATTATTTTATTTTAATTTTCAGAAAGAAAAAACAATCAAACAAAATTATTG
The DNA here is from genome assembly GCF_017590055.1 of Onychostruthus taczanowskii. Classification (NCBI taxonomy): domain Eukaryota; kingdom Metazoa; phylum Chordata; class Aves; order Passeriformes; family Passeridae; genus Onychostruthus; species Onychostruthus taczanowskii. The sequence continues at coordinate 23,619,391 of NW_024501459.1, read as the reverse complement.
CAGCTGCACAGGTATTTAGCTCTAATTTGTACTGCTCTGAAGTGTTATCAATTTAAATGCAGTGATTTGCCATTGAAACACTGGATTGAAATAACTTGAAATAGCTCCCATTACTAAATCGCACGATCATCCCACCAGCACAAGTTTTAAAAAGAACTTATTTTCCTCCCTAGGATCATCTGTGACTTCTCTGTTTTGTTGTCCCTGCATTTTTTTGCTTCTCTAATTGCTCCATCCCCAGCAAGTCACAAACCCCCAAGTCTCCTTCCCACAGCATGATGTGCAGCAACAGGATTTTCCTTTTCACCAGGGTGGTTGTGACAGCCTCTTTTAGAACAAGCACATCAAGGAGTGACCACCCAGATATTTTCAGGTGTGGCTGTGTCTGTCATCCCTGAGTACAAACCATTTACATGTGAAAGAAAGAAAATTTTCTGAACTTGTTATTACTTGAAAAAAACCCCAAACTTTGGGATTGAGAGCTATGTAAATTGTTGGTCTATATGTCTGCATGAAGGCTGGAGATATGTACTTCACTAAAATACTCTGAGTGCAACTGAAGGATAGATATAGGTGGTCATTAGACTGCTTCAGTTTTCTGCATAGGGGTGTCCTGTGATGCTCTGATCTACTTCATTTTCCTTAGAAGACAAACGAGCATTTATACCTGAGAAAGGGACACAGATGTCCAGTATGGAGGCTCTTGGAAAATACTTTTTTCCTTGATCTTATGCCAGTCTCAGCTGTAAAACTATGACATATACAAATGGGATGCTGAGAAGGCATGAAATCAGAATCACATCTAGAGACCTGACACAGTCTGCCCTATGAACTAAATTCCAGTTCCACTCATGCCAAATTAGATTTTCCTTCACCAGGCTTTGGCTGGATCTGCTCAGAGATGTCCATTCAGGCTGAGCACTGATTTCAATGAATTGGATGGATGCAAGAATGGATGGATCTTGGCATCTGGAATTATTCCAGACAACCTGCTATATTATCTACTTTTATTATAATAAAAGTAATAATGCTAATCTACCTACACCAACATTTTGGGAGATTGTATGAATACTTCATTCACTGAGAACATCTGGGTTTTTCTTTGCACGAAACAGCTTTTAAAGAAGGCAAGAAGAGTATCTTATGCCTATTTTTCTTATATCTGAAACTGTCTTATGTCTGCAGGATGGAGAAATGCCAAAATTCCTTCTTTCAGCTGACTGCTGTGGGATTTGCTTTGAAATCTTCCTAAAGACTTTTTTTGTTATTATGTAATACAAAAAAATGAGTTAGTGAACTACACATTTTAATTATGTGGGACCTATTACAAATATACAAATAGATGCTGGACTTTTCATGACACCTCAATTCTTTCTATGTGCAGTGGATCCATTTATAAGAGGCAGCAGTCGTGTAAACTCATCTTGGCTTTGAAAGTCAAGCTGGTTCTTTCTGTGTCACTCATCACTGAGCCTGGTGTTTTTGAGGACCAAATTTGGTCTTTTTTAAATGGCAGCTCTCAAAGATATTCAATACCCTCAGTAGGTTTCTACTGAGATAGAACCACTTAGAATTTATTGAATTGTTCTGAGAAGAAAACATATGGATAAAATCCAAATGACACTTTCTTTTCTGACATAGCATCACCATACCTTCTTCCCCAGCAAAGCCTACAGACTTAATGCTGCATGCAGAGAAGAATAAGCAGATTATTGAGATTATTGACCAGATAGGTATTGTTAAAGCTGTTCTTCTGAGGAGAGCTATATATTAACTCTGTGAGAGCCTCACAAACCACGTATTATCCTTAAACATGTCAAATGAAGAACAAATACATTATTTGGGCTAGAGTAGGCCCACTTAATTAAAGTTACTCAACAGAATTTTCTTTTATTTCTGTCCATTTCTTAAGCATTACCTCTCAGGTAATATCATAGGTTTTGTTATACATACATAAAGAAAAAAATTGGGTTATACTAAAAATATTTTAGAAATATTGAAATCATGGTAAATTGTAAGGTTAGCAACAACAAAACATCCTATCTCTATTTGTAAGAAAACTGCAAAGAGATTCAATTGATAACTTGAGTGAAACTGGTTAAACTCCTCACACTGTTAATCCACAGTAACAGTGATGAGTGTGTTTGACTGTAGAGAAAGTATTAGACTAGAAAAATGGAGATTATGGAGCAAAAATATCATGTTAAGAATATTCAGAAAGCATGTATGTTAATGCTACATTTTCAAACCATTTATCTCAGAAAACCAAAGGGGTTCAGTTTATGTTTCTTTAGCCACAAGCATTTTGTTCCTAATATGGGGCTACAAAGTTTGCAAAGGTCTTATGAAATGTGAGTCTCATTTCTCCCCATTATTTCAGGCCATGCAGATGCCATTTTTCAGCCCATCCAAAAAGACTCCATTTTCAGGATATAACAGGGATATAGTCCATGTCTTACAACAGAGATAAATGGTAAATCCTTCAAAATTTGCATTGTCCTTAACAAAGTGTGGTAGTGCAGCCCCATCCTTCCAAGACCTCCCACCTCAGTTTTTACCTGACTTTTTTTTTATTATTGGATGCTACTTCTCAGAATATTCTCTTCCATTAAAGAAGAGGTGGCTCTGTATTTTTCTATAGCAAATATAGAGGCTGAAAAAATAAAAAGTGTTGTGAATGTAAATGTAAATGTAGCATACAGAAAAAGTGTTTCTGGACAAATAGCAGCAGCCACAGCAAGGTGAAAACACCTGTCTCCTTCACCCCTTGTCTTAGTCCATGCCTGAACTTCAAAGTCTGTTTTCGGACTATTTAAAATTATAGTATGAATAATAACAGGGAATTACTTTTTTACACCAAACTACACAAGGAAATTAAATTAAAAAAACCCTATGCTAATGCACTGTAAAGGTTGCAGTTACAAATCACAGATCTGTTCATGGATATTTCATGAGCAGAAAAAAGGCTAAATTTGTCAGATAAATTATTCATTGTGAATTATTTGCTCAGCTCTACACTTTGCATGTGCACTGTATTTATAAATTTAACAGGGATTCTGGTGGTACCTTGGAAAGCAGCACAGTGCAAATTCTGCATATTCTGATGCAATTTCCAATTTCTCTCTCCATGTATGGTCTGTGTGTGAAATTCAACCCTCCCACACAATAGCTCGTTACCGAGTCTTTCTGCACCATTATGAAACCCACCCCCAGCTCTCCTCCCTAAAGCAGGCTGGACTACAGCCACGGCTGCCTGCCTTCCCCTGGGGTGGGTGTGGGAGCCAAAGGCCAAAGAAGGAGCTGCTGGTGAGTCTGTAAAAAGGTGTGAGGCTAAACTTGGTTCTGAAGCTTGCTTGGGGAATGGGAAGGCAGCCTGTGAGGTGTGTGCTGGCCTGGCTGGCTGCCCTTCTGCCCCACAGCCTCCCCAAAAGGTGTGCAAACACCTTACTTGGCAGCAAAGCACTCCACAACTACTTGTTTAAGCTCATGCCAACACTGGTATTCAGTGCATTTTACAAAAAAAAGTCACTGTGTTAAGTCCTCTTGATTCAAATGGGGCAAAATGAGAGATGGTAAGATGGCAGAAGAAAGCTGGAAACACAGTGCACAGCACAGCACACGACTCTGGAGTGAGGAGGAAAACCTCTCTGAACAAAAACACCCATATATGCATTAAGGACAAAACAATCAAACAAACAGTTTCAGTCACATACCAGGTCAAATCTTTTAAATATCTTGAGAGAAAACAAGTGGAAGAGTATTGGTTTGCAGGTGAAAATTAAAATAAGCTCTAACACATAATTGTACATGATTGGCAAGAGCAGAATTTTTCATGAAGGGCAGACAGTGCTTTTAGAGGGAGATAAACACTTTTTTCTTTAGCAGGGATGCAGAGCCAGAGGAGGGAGATGATTTGGCAGTATATTGACTGCATGCTTTTATCCTTTCGGCTGCTTAAGTTCTAGGAGAAGTAACTTGAACAGGACTACAGTTTAATACACTGAGGCTTACACAGAAGGTATTATTTTCTCTTTGACAGGGTCCAGTGCTATTTTTATGCTGTTTGATAGAGAGCTGCTGTTAGGCCTCAGGGAAGGAATAGTGATTCTTTAAGTAGGGCTTTGCCTAACAGCAGCTTCCTCCCTCCTGCCACTTCAGCCACCTTCTCCGCCATAGGAAATGCTCGACTCTCCTTTTACTTTAAAAAATACATGTCATTAACTATCTCTTTGGTAATCTGCCTAACAAACCCTGGTTTGTTTTTGCAGGACGCCTAACTCCCAACACCAGCCACTCTGTTTATTAGTCCCTTCCTCCCCACTCCAGTGCCCAGCCTCCCTGCCTTCTCAATCACATGTGTTGTTTCTCATTTAAATGAACAGTTGGATTCTTTTATTTCTTACAAGTGCTGGATTCGCCTTATCGCCCTCATTCCTTTGGGGGTTGCCAATTGGTTTTATCCACGGATGTATCATTTCTCATGCTTCCCTTTTTTCTTACAAAGAGAAAGAACCACTTCGTCAACAAGCCTCTCTGGAGTGGAAGATTAAAAACCTAGACATCACCTACCTTGCAGCGCTACTCCCAACTGGGTTGTGTAAAACTCAATTAAACTTGTCCCCATTGAATACTGCATTACAGTACATTAAACAGAAAATTCTTCAAGCGTGATGACAAAGCTTGAAACCTTGCCTCAAAGCTGTTCCTTGTAGCTTTCTTTAACATTTCAGTCTTTATGGTGGAAGTCTCCCGTTGACACAACTTTAGTCCAGCTATGAAAAATCACAGAGCCCCACAGGGATTAAAAGAGAAAGAGAAGGAGGGGAGGAAAAAAGGGAAATAAAAAAAAAAAAGAAAAAAAAAGAAAACCCTGTCAAAGCTGGTCTTGGCACTTTTCTTAGTGTATCTGTTGAAACTATATCACTAGCAGACTAGAACCTATGAACAACCTGACAGCTTAGAATAACACTGTGCTCAGTCTCTTTGGTTGCCTTTCTGTATTTCCTTTTGTCCAAGAGAAACAGGTCTTCACTATCTCCCCCAATTAAAAAATTTACATAATGCCCTAAGATTGGACTAAACTTTGAATTAAGGAAGGGTACAAGTCTGAAAAAATTATTTCAAGCCAAGAATTACAACCTTCTCCCAAATGTTAGTGCTTTCTGAGGAAGTGTGAATTAAGGTCCAAATTCAAAGCCATGTGTCACTGTGATGCAAATGAAATACCAAAAAACTGCTGCTAGTATTTCAAGTTTTAGTTTCTTCTCCTTATGACAGGATGATAACAAGTTTACAAAAAATTTGTTTCTACTACTAAGAAATAGTGTGACCTCAGGTAGAAACAAAATTGCAGTAAACTAAGAACTGGAAAGATTTCAAATCCTAAAGAACTACTTTAAGGAACTCTCTAAGCTGTGAGTTGTCCATGGAATAAGTCAGTAAACATTTTATGTTGAAATTTTCCCAAACAAGAGTTACCTATGCTGAAAAAAAAATAAAAAAAGGAGCATATCAAATGAATTCAGAAAAATTCCCATTTTACTTACAGAAACCTAATGAAATATAGCCATGTTACATGTTAGCACCTTTGACTCTAAGTATATATAAGAGTTATCAAAAGTCTCATTAACCAAGTAGTTACAGTTCAACAATCCATCAATATCTTTCCAAATAATTCTTTGCTCTCTTGACTTTATAGTGACAGATGTAAATAGACATGCTAAGCATCCAAATCATTCCTAAACAATAAGGCTTGAAATGTTTGCTTCTTACCTCCTGCCTTAAAAGCATGCATACTCATACTGAACCTCTTACAGAGCATTTAAAAACACTTAAAATCAAGGAAAATATTCCTGCATTTCAGTGGCAATACTATATACATACATACATATATATATATACACACACTGTATGATTGTTTTTCTTTTTTGTGTGCTGTTACTTCAGTTTATACTAAATATTCTGGCCAGATAATACAAAAGGATTTTGAAGATGCCACATGATATGCAGACTATCACTATGCAAAACTTATTTAGCAGTCCAGCTACATGTCATTAAACACTAGATTATCAGCCATAGACTGCTATATAAGTTCTGGAAAAGGCAGAATGATGCATGCCATTTTCAAAAGGGAACAAATGCCTTTGTAATTAACCAAGCCACATAGCAAAATGCTGGGATTCAGTTACTTCTGGCAGTTCTTTTCATTACCTGAATTCTACGTGAAGTCCTATGTGCTTTCTCTCTTATGCTTTAATTTGCCAAAGAGCCCTACTGCTAAGATAATATTTAGGAGCTCTGATGAAAGGATGTCAAGGGACTTGTAAGTCCCTGCTGATTACTTACCCTGACTAGTGATGTTTTTTTTCAATCTCTGGAGGGCAGAGTTCACTATCGTTGGGTACATACAATTTATGGTACATTATTCATGATAAGAATGGACTACTCAGAGATGTGGCTTGTTCTTTTTTAGACATTTCCTCTATGCACCTGAATTTCTGCACAGTCAGAAAATCAGGAATGAAACGAGAACAATGAATGAGGAAAATGATGGGATGGGTCTTTTCGTCCATTACATCTGTTTTGTACCAATGAAGGTAACTGTCTGTGATGTAAAAAACAACAACAACAAAAAAAGACAATGTACCAACCAAAGGCTATATACTGAAAATACTTTAAATATACTGAAACATTAACAGCTGTTCCCTGTGTTAAGGACATAGCCTAACTGGTTTAGTGCAGTGAAAGAAGTCTATTTTCCACAGAAAGAACATTTATGTCAGGATAAAGGAAAAAATATAGCAACTCTACAAGAATACTTAAAACTAAAAGTTTACTTTAACAGTATCATAGGAAAGTAAGATTGTTTCTCAAGTAAAAATATTTTTTTTCCTCTGAGTTTTTTTCTTTTTGTGTCCTTCACTTACAGTATTATTCTACAAAACTCCTTCACTTAGCAAATACTAACCCATTTTTGACACTTGCCATATAAAAATAAATAACAGCAATAGGAACGCTGTGCAATGTTTTTTTTATTGTGTTTATTTGGGCATGTGCATCCACTAGCTAATTCTGTGGGGCCACAGCAAATTAATTCATTGAAACATGAATCAGAGGCAATCCTTTTTACCAGGATCTGACAAGTTGCTACTATGAAAGTGATACAGTTCGATAAATCAGGTGTTTGATTTGTAGCATGCAGCTAAAATCTGTTTGGGCCATTTCCAAAAGACAAAATAGATTCAGATTTACTGTTAAAAACTGCAGGATCTCTCTTTTCCCCCAGTATCCAACATTATTAATAATGTTAACTAACTAATTAACTAACAATATTAGTGACTGGAGTCTGCAAACTTCAAAAGCAAATTGACTCAACTTTTCTCTAGAAAGAAAGAAGGTAAAGAAACTAAGTAATAAAAGAAAGAATGCTTCTGGATATGAATGGGGCACTGCTACTCCAAAGTGCTCAAAGAAAACCTCTGCTAATCAGCTTCTATTGATTCCTCAACATCAACATCCCATAGATGACACATGGGACATGATCCAGCCATACAAGACCAACACCAAAAAATAGCAGTCCTGAACTTAAGAATTTTCTTCAATATCTTCAGCTTGAAGACCAACTCTTAGATCTCCTGTGTACCAGTTTAACAGCTGAAAAAAATCACATTTAAAAATATGCTTTTGTTAAGGAAAATACTTCCCAATGGGTGCTTTTGGAGATGTCTTTTACTCAGGAACTGAATCCTCGCTGTACAATTAATCCTTTCAACTATTCAAAGGTTTAGGCTTTGCAATAATTAGGGACACACTAGCACTGGAATCATGCTTCACTTTCCTGGATGTGTTCATATGTTCTCAAAGAGAAGAAGGTCATGTATCAGCTCATCACTTTTTTAGAATCTTCTAGCTGAATATATTATAGAGCTTTTTTAGGTGTAATTGATCCAAAATTATTTTTTTCCTGCTTACCACCACTTTTCTAAAAAGGAGAGAAATGGCATTTTGAAAGAACAATTTTTAAGATGCTTTGGATAATTTTTTAAAGACATGAAAAAATTCAAGCTGCTCAATGTCCAAAGTTAATCCACTTGTCCTAGATTATTAAATTAAGATCAAATCAATAAAAGGGAATGCAGAATACTATTCCTTTTACTCATATTTGTGTAGGAAAAAGGAGGAACAAATAAATAATGAATTTTAGGTAATATATCAAAAATACAGAGCACCAGTGCCAAACCCGCATAAAGCTGAAGATCATACTGTGGCAAGCTAGAAAACTGTCATGCTTCACTTGTTATGGTACACTGGATAAAACTGAGAAATAGCTAGAATGTACAAACCCAGCATTCTCTTGACTCACTGCAGAGCTTCTGATATTTAGGGATTTACATAGAAAGTACATGGAAAGAGAAAGAACCATATTTAAAGAATCAGTTTCAGCAGATCTGTTGAGAAAATGCAAAGGACTAGAAGTGGCTCACATGAAAGCAACAAAAACAGTTAATTCCTTAAACAACTAATAAAATTTCAACTTTCCCCCTAACTTAGGTTGTTAAACCCAAATAAAATACATAATACTTTGCATGACAAACAGTAAATTGCTCCTGGACCACTGGTCCACGAAAGACTCGGGATGGGGTTCTGAACCTACAGCCAATGCTTGTTTAGCCCTAATTAATTTCTACTTTAGGAGGGAATGAAAGATAAAAGTCTCGAAGTCATACTTCAGACTACACTTTCCACCAAAGTAAGCCACTGAAAAATATCATTGTTTGTGATTTTATACTTCATTTGCTCCCATGATAAATATAATTTAATTGAACCTTAATCATAGAACTGGCTTAGCCTTAGCAATCTGTCAGTCTTATTTTAAATTTTCATTTAATTGTTGAAAATGCATTTAAACCTCACATAATTTAAATCCATTAAAATGCACGTGCAGTCACCATAAAAGTGAGCCTGTTCACATTTAAAATAATAGATTATTAATAGAAGATGCATAGTGATCACTTGATGCACCCTTCTCATTTCCTAGTGTAAAACATTTCCTCTTCATCTCATACTTTAAGTTCAATTGCCCATCTTATCACGTCAGTAAATGTTTTGTCTGGCCAAAAACAACGTTATCTCCCCTACATCTCAGATGCTTCCATTCCTACTTGTCTGAACATTTGTTTCAGCTAAAGACCAACAACAATACTTCATCTTAGTTTTCAATTGAATTGAGCACAGCTTCACCAAGGGCAGCTCTTGACTGACCAACCCAGTGACCTTCTGTGATGCAGTGACTGCATCAGTGGACAAGGGAAGAGCAAGAGATGTCATTTGTCTGGACTTCTGCAAAGCCTCTGGCATGGTTCTCCACACCTGCCTGCTTTCTAAACTGGAGAGAGATGGATTTGATGGATGATCTTCTAGATGGATAAGAATATGGTTGGACAGTCACATCCAGAGGACAGTGATTAACATCTCAGAGATCTGATGGACATCAGAGAAAACTAGTGTTGCTCAGGGGTCCCTATTGGGACCAATGCTATTTAATATCTTTATTAAGGACACAGACAAAAGGATCAAGTGCACCCTCAGCAGATTTGCGGGAGACACCAAGCTGACACACCTCTGGGTGACACACCTGAAGGATGGATCCTTCCAGAGGGATTTGGACAAGATCTAGAAGTAGCCATGGGAATCTCATGAGGTTTAACAAGGTCAAATACAAGGTGCTGCACCTGAGTCAGAGTAACTCCCAGTATCAACAAAGGCTGGGGGATGCACAAATCAAGAGCAGCCCTACTGAGAAGAGCTTGGGGGTGCTGGTGGATGAGAGGCCATAAAAGATCCAAAAATGTGCACTTACAGCCCAGAAAGCCAAACAAGTCCTGGGCTGCATCAAAAGCAGTGTGGGAAGAAGGTTAAAGGAGGTGATTCTGCCCCTTTCCTCTTCTCTGGTGAGCCCCCACCCAGAGTGCTGCATCCAGCTCTGGGGTCCCCAGCACAGAAAAGACGTGGACTTGTTGGAGTAGTGAGTCCAGAGGAGGCCACCAAGATTAGAGGGATGGAGCACCTCTCTTAGCAGTAAAGGCCAAGAGAATTCAATTTGTTCAGCCTGGGGAAGAGAAGGCTTTGGGGTGACCTAATTGTGGCCTTTCAGTACATGAAAGGAGCCTAAAAGGAAGATGGAGAGGGACTTTTGGCAAAGCATAAAGCAACAGGCAAAAGGGAATGGCTTCAAACTGAAAGAGAGTAGGTTTAGAATGGATATTAGGAAAGAATTCTTTACTGTGAGGGTGGTGAGACACTGGCACAGATTGCCCAGAGAAGCTGTGGCTGCTCCATCACTGGAAATGTTTAAGGCCAGGCTGGATGGAGCTCTGAGCAACCTGGTCTAGTGAAAGGTGCCCCTGTCCATAGAAGGATGGTTAGAACTAGATGACATTTAAGGTCCTTCCAACCCTGTTAACCCCACGATTCTCAGTTTTCTTAGACATGTCTTTTGTTTTTTCAGAACTTGAATACTTAGTGCACTGTCCTTATATGCTTTTAGTACATTATATATATTCAAACGTAAAGGGAAAATTTAAACTAGTGTGTGTTTCTACATCACCACAGTTTCAAACAAGAATTCTTCAGTCACCAAAATAAACTTACAGAGCCCTGTATGTATTATCTGACTGCATTTCAATTTTTTAAAATAAAGTTACAATGGTTACTTAATCCATCTGATACATCAGAATAAATGTCTATTCTAGTATTTCTAATGCAATTTAACTTTTCAACATTCTTTCTGCATTGGTTTGCACTCCGTAAATTGCATATATTTCCCTATGTTGTCTTCTACTTTCACCATTTTATTGCAAAACTAATACTATTCTGTAATTCATAAAGCTAATAGTAGTTATTTTCTTAAGGCTTAACAATGCTAGCTAGGACTTATTCTATCTTCTAAAGTAATTTTCAAATAATATTTCATCCTAATGACTACTCACCTGTGATAGTATAATTGTTTAGAATAGATGGAGCCACCCATGCAGAAGCATATATTGCAGCTATAGGAAGAGATTTCAGAAACTTCTGCAGCTTGAGTTAAATACAGGCTGCTGTGGTGTTTAACTGAGGCCTGAGGTTTTGGTTTCTGTTTATATATATGTATATGCATGTATGCAAGTATATATGCCTACATACTATGGTATTATCATAGGAAATTATCTTACAGGGAATTTCTGCTCCAGAAACAAGCCTTGATTCTGCATGCTACCAACCAATTCAGTCATGTGTATCACCACTGAGTTACAGAACACCTCTACTAAATCTGCTTCAACATCACAAGTTGCATCAAATATCACAATTTGAGCATGCTCTAGCATGGATTTTTGGTTGTCAGCATCACATTGGCCCATATGCCCTGACAGAATGAAACTGAAACAACAAAGAAAAAAAACAAATCTGAAACAGCAATTTTTTCCATGTTTTTTCTAACACTGAAATGACATTTTAAAAAGGCTGCTAAGTTGTCTCCATGTTTGCAGTAGCAGGAGTTAATTCCTTAGATATTAAAAACATATTGAAGCAGACTTCACCTTCACCACACTTTCTTCAGTTTCTTCAGTTGGGAAGACTGAGGGGTGCCCCAGCCCTGCTGAGAAGAAAGGCATCTGTAGGCATGGAACATCCTGCCTCAAGTGCAAGGAGACCTGCAATGAGGGACTCCTGTATTCTCTGCCATCCTGGAGTTCTTTCCATAACCTTCTCCCACTTCACCATACCCACTTCATAACCTGCAATCACCATTGCATCAGGAAAAATAGACGTGGTCTGCAGTGCTGGCCTCCGCACCACAGTGCCCTGCTCGGCAGCCCTGCTCCTTGTGGCCTCTGCCTACACTAGTGAGCAGAGCTGGAATATCACGGGAGAAGGAGAGAAATGCTGACATTGATCTTTGGATCTGAGAGTAGACACATTGATCCCCAGGATCAATAGAGAGGTCAGGATTCAGTCACACATGATCTCTAGCTAAAGTTCTTAAGCAATTCCTGAAAGACAGTGGAGGGAGAGGTATGTATGGATGACTGAGGGTTACATCTTGATCCCATTTTCTGTTTAAGGAAACCTACACTCCAGAAGAACTTGTTTTTTTCAATTGCTTTTGTCTCTGAATACATTTTCCTGGGCATAAAACAAATCTCAGTGTCCCTGGTATTGCAACACAAACTATCCATTTCCTTTAACATATACAATGGCTTTAGACTTCTCTAATGTCAGGAAGCCCTCTTAAGCTCCTAAATTAAAAATGAGAACAAAAATGAGCACAAATTGCTTTAACATAGAGTCTAAGTATCATCAATAAATAAATTAGTCAGGGTCCAAAATATAGCTACAGAGTTTTTCGAAGACAGAACTGCTGGCTCTGCCATTGCCTGTGCAGGCAAGCACAGTAATCACCTACTGGAGTCTTCAGAGTAAGAGCAACAGGAGCTTAGGGACCTAATAATAAATCAGTGGCTTGCAGGTCAATTAAGTGGCCAAGAAGCACTCGACTTCCACCCATTGTGCTGTAATAATGGCTTTGCTTATAAGCTGCTAAAGACAAAACATATCCAGCATGATTTTAATGCTGCATTCCAGGTAGCCCAGCTCCACTACCCACTTGGACATCACAGCTGCACATCACACAGGTTTTGCTGGGAGCTTGGCACCTTGAATGATACAGAAGGGTCTTCTCTTATTAGCACCAGGCTTAATCCATTTGGAGATAAGGGACATAGAATTCTCACACCTCAGTGTCCATTATACACAAAGCCACCTGGAACGGGGGAAGAATGTATTTCAACATTTTTCAGCTTTTCCTTTTACACGGTACACCATTAGTTTGTCTTGTATCACAAATACACAGTAGAAGTATTTAATAGGAATCACTATAAAACAGGCTGCAGATTAATCCAGCCCTGTCTCCTCACATACAGACATTTTATACTCAGCACCAATGGAGCTGCCTGCAAAGAATGACCCAGGTTTGATATTAGGCTTCTAGGTCATGGTTTCACCTTGACAACAGCTCTTTCATTTCAAGCTGTAACATTTGCCAGGATCCCTAAGGTGTTTTCATTTTTGTCAGGAAGTATTGGGGGGGAAAAAAAAAGTATGAAAAAATGATAAATCTTAATTCACAAGCTACAGGACTATCTCTGTGTCTCCAGCACAAAACTTAAAATCCAATCCAGGACCTGGATGTGTATTATGAGGCTGCAGATTTAAACCTTGTCCACCATGATCAAACTGGATTTATGGAGCATCATAACTCTCCAGACACCATCCAGCAGCTTATTAATTTAATAGACTCCTGTCCATTCCATGATGTTCCTGCCCTGACAGTCTCTCAAGATAAGGTGAAAGCCTTTTGACAGGACAGAGTGCATATATATTTTCTTCTGTTTTCTTGTGGATGGGGCTGTTGACAATTTGAAATGTGTGGCTCAGCAAATTTGGGGCTTTTTTCTTCCCTCTTGCTTTGTAGGGATGATGACAGAGGTAATGTTACCATGAGCCCCAGGGGTCACAAGGTTATTGCAATCCTCAATAGTTACCAAGCATAATGGGTAAAAAAAAAAAATTAAAAATAAAACACATTTAGCATATATCTCATATCTGAAAATAATGGCATTTTCTTAAAAAATTCTAAATGACTGATTCTACTGCAATTGACTTAAAAAATGAGGGAGAAATATATACATTGAAAAAAAAATCTCTGCACTCTGCTTGCATTTATTGTTGCCAGTGGTCTCAATGTATGAAGCAATGTTTCTTTTCATATGGTCACAGTGTGAAGGGGAGGCTGGGCTTCTTTTCCATCCTGAACATGCTGTCATAGGTGAGTTTTAGACTCAGTTTACAGCTTTTTATAGCTTCAGTGCAAAACACATAATTCCATGCAAATCATGTCAGTATTCTGCCTATTTCCTCGTCTCCTCAAATGAAAAATAATTCCAAGTTTGAACTATGAAATACACTACACAGAAAGTGGTAAGAACATAAGAAAAGAGACCCAAATCAATATACATATGAGAACAGCTCATATAATTTGGCTGCTAGGTAAATGAAATGCACTAATAATCAACAAAAGTATTTTCATATTAGAAGTGGAATTAGAATTTAGTTGTATTCTGGTATTTCTTGTCATCTTCCCTTTATTATCTATATGCTTAGAATTTAAAGGGCATGTAATAATACACAGAGTGCTATTATATGCATATCCATAAAGCTGCATAAAATAACCTTTTTATTGTTGATGTTAATAAAATACACAAGGCCCTGACCTCTAACTCCCAAAAGCAGAAAATACCCCACTAGATCTATTTACAAAGGTGAAAATAAAATAAGGAAAAAGTACAGTCCTGCTCTGTGAGTTCTCTGAAGCTGAATAGTGTCTGCTGAAGTCCACAACACTGTGACTGCCATCAACAAGCCATAAGAACCACTAGTGATGGAGGCAAAATGTCCAGCAAGGAAATTACCAAGACTCCAATACTTTCACTCGTAACAATGACATTTGACATCCCACCTTCTCAACATCCCTGCAAAACCAAACAGGGAGCCTGACATCTATTTACCAATCATGCCTTTATGTCTGTACCCACATTTTCCTCCAATGACTGTGAACACAGATATTACTATCCTATGTAAACATTATGCACATATATTATACTTCTCTTGAGAAATACTTTGTAATTTTTCATTGTGCAAATTCAATCCAAAACAAGCTTCTCCAGAGAACTTTGATATTAGGATGGCACATGTGTTTTGTTAAAAACTCAGATTTTTTTTGTCAATGCATACAAAGAAGGAACAAAAACCTTCAGCACCATCAAAGCCTTCAGCACATTGTATAGCTAATGGAGGCATCCTGTAGGACAGCAGCTGCACTTTTCTGACTGTCCAGGTGGAACAGACTTAGTAAACTTACTCAATTTGCTTTTTAATAGTATGTGGAAAAAAGCCCCTTGCAATCTAAAATATATGCCCCAAGTTAACCTTTGGCCTACTAAACAACTTGTTCTCTGACCCAAACCAAATTACACTCATATTCTAATGCAGCAGTGTTTGAACTTCTTATGGGGTTTGGCCTCTGTCTCATTAGGGTCCCTGATGCCGTATTTCTGTCATGCAATGTACCATTACACTGCCTGAAGTTGCATGGGAAAAAAAAAGTATTTGCTAGCTGAAAACTCTCTTGCTGGGAAAAACATGGTATGAAGGACCTCACAGAACAATCAAGAAAAATAATCCTGTCACCAAACGAAAATGTAAGTACCCTTCTGTTGCAACAATTGACTTTTCCTCTATGTTAAAAATTAAAATGTTTAATTTAAATTAACAAAATCAATTTAAAACTGACTTCAGTTTATCCTAGTGGTTTTATGTAGCCCTTTTACAATGCTTGTATTTTCAGAAAATGGCACATACATCAGCTAAACAAGCCACCCCAGTATCAGGGAAATAAGCAACCAGTTATGTGTTTACTGACTTATTTTATGTGAATTATGGGGCTCAGCAGCCAGTGGAAGTCCCAGAAGGCTCGAGCACAGCCCTCTGCCTCCAGCCCCGACTTCTGCCCTGCCCTCTCCTCTGTGCTGCCTTTCCTCAAGCTTCTATTAATAAATTAACTACATGACACAATTTCAATGTGGGCAGCTGTCATTTTAACTAATATCATTCTGTAAATCCACCCTAGCAGGCTTCTTCTCGATTGTGATTGGAGAATAGACTTTTTTGGGCAGCTTTCAAAAGCCACATCTGTTTGAGCAAGGTCCTATTCCTTAGCTGCGTGGAGCAGTGCTCCCCTGAAATTCCCTCCACCCACTCCCCATTTTTTTGTTCACCAAAGAAAATGACACTTTTCAGATCTCACCCTTAGGCAACATCCTCCCTAGCAAGGATTTTGTTATAGTCGCTCAGTGGGCACCGACTGTGATTTCACTTACGGAGAGATGGAGGCTTTTTATGGCACTCGATCTCCTGTGTCCGCACCACCAGCACAATTAACGGGAGCACCCTGTGGAATCACCTAGGGAGTTGTCACGCAGTGCCTGTGCCACCGCGCTGGGGCAAGGATGGGCCCTTCCTCCTCCCGCATCCTCTCAGAAATAACAAAAGGGCATAAACTACTCAGCGAGGCCAGGCAGAGGAGGGAATAACATCAGTAAATCACTAGTGGAAATGCAAAACCAAACGCTGCCTCACACAAACTGAGATGACGGCTGGCTTAAAAATGTGCGAGCCACTGCCGGCAGCCACCTCCCTTTTGGCAGCCATAGCCGACCCCAGCCCATCGTCCCGTGCACCAGCACCCATCCCCGTCCATCCAAGGGGCAGCCTGCAAAGCCATCGTGTCCTAAATTAGGATTTGCAGCAGGAGACGCGCCCCACGGCTGCCACCTGGCCGGCAGCACGCTCAGTGGGACGCAACGCAACCCGAGCGGCCCAGACACACGTTACACATGTTGGCTTTCCTGCACAGAGTTATCCTGTGGTGCTCTGCAATCAATTACTGTTATACCACCATCATTAATAATTTTCTTAATGAAAATGATTCTGTTGATCTCCGTTGTATTTTAATTATCAGAGTTAAGCATAATTACACTGCAGCTCTGAGCTGGCATGTAGACTCCTTTAGGGCGCAATTTTGTTTTAACACACTGATAATGTAATTTTACATTGTGTCAGTTGTTTAGTTATTATCCAGTCGTACAATTCCGCTGTATTCCTGATAACAGATAATAACCTTAGCACCTCCTATATCCTGAAGTCATTTAAAAAGCAATATTGGAATTTCACAACTAGCTAACTTAATCGCCTTATGATTTTATAATTCTCACAGCTAAATATTTGTACAGGCACCCTGTTTTAACAATGCCACTAAACATACGGTATCCATACATTTCACATAAATGGCCTAAATAATATCTAAAAAAAGTCTGTTCATGAGCATGGCTTTTATTCTGTGCAACTGTGCTTTCTACGCTATTTCTATTCTGGTCAGTCATAATTTATTTTTTAAAATCCTTGCCATTCCAGTGAAAGATTTGCAATAAATAAATATCCCAGCCCCCTTCTCGCTTGTGGGGAGACTCTTAACTGTGGTCTTAGAGATTTTCCAGGTCTGGTGCACAACTCTGTTAGGCAAAAATGCTTCTAAAGTACATAATGTAGTAATGATGATACAGTTCATGCATTAATACTTCCTACCACGGCTACTTGCTTGAATTATGCTGAAGCTTCTATTCTTTTAAAGAACATATATTTCTAAATAGGCTTTAATTAATAAAATCTGTCTCCTATTGCTCAGTTTCTAGGACATATCTCAAATTACAGAATAGACTTTCTGAAAGTCCATTTTTGAAAAAAGAGAGAACTTTATGATAAATATTAAAAAATAACAGCATTCCTTTTGAATGTAATCACAGTAGTAAAAGTTTCCTTTAAGAAAATGGAATGGAATAATGGCATGTGCCATAAGTATCCAGCTTGTATCAGAATTTGTAAAATGGGATAATAATTAACTATCCCTAATGAACTGCTTTTCTCTTTTCTAACTTGTCCTAGTATTGGAGAAATGTAGTTATAAAAAATACAGGTAGCGATCCTAGATGAAATCGAATAATTAGAATAGCACTTATTTCAACTACTGAATATTTATTCCATAGCTATTCACTTCGGATGTACTCTGATGCGTGATTGTAAATAATTGGTTTCTTTATCTAGAGATTTGTGCAGAAGATGACTTGTGATTGCACTGTAATAATTTATAAATATAATCCTATATGTGTGCATAATAAATAATAAATAAATATACACATATATATGCACACATATGCTTTGTTTGTTTGCCTAGGGAAAATATGAAGCATTTTACACACAGAAGGACAGCACTGAAGGCAAGTAGGGACTTAGCCAGCTCAAATTCTCTTTCAATAGAACCTACAGTCTAGGCTCCTGTCCCTGCGATTATTCTGTGTGCAATATGTGGGTGACTACAACACTCACAGGCTCTAGTGAATTGGAAATCAGACTGACATTCCTATGTTCTCCTGAAGGATCTGGGGAAAATTCTGCTCTCAAAGATATCTCTGTAATGACCTAAAAGGAATATGGCATGTGCTTCTGAGTCAGCAACTGATCAACCAGTACTATGTACTGTTAGCCAATTCTAAACTTATCTTCGTCTTAGAAATGTGCCAATTTACTCCACTCATCTCATCTTGAGTTTAGTATGGAAAACAGCTCCCAGGTGACCAAATCTGCTACATGGACAATTCCACGCATTTGTTCAGCTAATTGCTTTCAGAAATAACAACGTATTGCTAAGCAAACTAACAAAATTATACACATGCAACTACAACATAACATCGAATTACAGCTACATGCCAGCTGACACCGTTTCATTAGAAGTAATGGCACTATAGGAGACAGAAAGCTAACACAAATCAAAGAAATGTAATCTGGAATGATGAGATACAAATTGAAGGGAGAAACATTATTCTATTTATTTATTTTACCATCTTCTATTTGACATTGTTTTGTGATCCAAGCCAATTAATCTTTCTAGTACAAAAATCCCAGCAGAGCTCAAGGCAAGGGTAGATGCTTAATGACCGACAGAGCAGCCACCTCACAGCGCAAAGAGAGGAACAGAGCACAATGAAAGCAAAGCACGTATACAACTTACTTCCTGCATTAGTTTAGTGAAGTAGCAGGTTTTTAACACGTAATTATCCTCAAATTTATGCTCAACTTTAGTTATAATATGCATCTGTGGTAGAGACAACAGAATTCACCTTGAGTACTGTTCAACTGCTTCACCATACCTTGTTAACCAAGTACTAAAATAACGGGCATGATCAGTGAAAAAAAAAAATCCATAACCTTTGAATGAAAATACTATTATTTGGGTTAATCAGATTGCATCAAACTGAAGAAAGTCCTTACTATTTGAAAAAAAAAAAAGTTGTGTTTCAAGAGACTAAATCAGACATGACCAAAATTGCCTAAAGAATTAGGTAATGCTTGTAAAATACTTTGAAGATGAAAAGTCGAACTGGTAAATATGTGCTAAGTATTATTATTACTACAGAAAGAATATAATACTTGATTAGACATCATCCTATGGGAATTTGTAGGAGCTATGTTTTAGAGTGAAAGTAGGTTCCCATTACATTAAGAAGTTTTTGCAGAAAAGTTTGCCTGTGTGTATTCAATATTATGAATATTATGCATTGAGAATGCAGCTCTAGATTCATGCAAAAAGCTTCAGTGTGTTTGATACTTTGCTGCTTCTTCCACTTGGGCTGCAATCAGCAAGCTGTGAAGGCAGGGCAGCTCAACCCTTTTTAGATCTGAGCCCAGTTCTCTAGTACTGCAGGTGTTTCAGGTTGTAGAATGAATGTGTTGACATTCTGTAATTATAACAGAAAGAATTTATAAGACCCTAGTGTGCGACTCATTTTTAACATGCAAATTCCCTGTTTTCAGCGTTTCAACTTTCAAAGGCTTGTGGCAGTTTAAAGGCAATCCTCTTATAAGTGTATAAATTGCAATGATTATAGGAGCAAGTTGTAATTGTTTCTAGTAAGTTTTTAGGAGTCTTTGATGTTATGATTAGTGTTTTTGTATGTTAATATATTGATATGGGTGCTTATTTGCCTGGATGCTTGTATGCTGAAATGGTCACTAGGTTGCCTCAGCAAACAAATCTTTGATCTCAGTAGGTCTGTTTAGTTAGAAATAAAACCTAAAAGAAATTAAACAAGAACAGTGCATGTTCTAAAGTATTCACAAAGTGCTGAGGTTGATGATTGAAATACAAGGAAGAAAAATCATAGTTTTGCAGCCTGATCTGTAGGGTAAATGCCAAACACAGCTACACTGAGTTATTTTTGTTCCACATATTCAAGTGGTGTTTTGTTTCCCTTTTTTTTAAAACATATTGTAATGATTCTGTAGCCGCATTTAGAAAGCTTTCACAGTGACTGCACCAGAGTGGTGCATAGTCCATGGTGCTATGGACTGAACCCAAGGCTCTTTGTGTTGTTTCAAGATGCAAGACAAAAACCTGTGTAACTTGAACCAAAGGAGCTGTTAGATGTGGTGGCTTAGATAAAGCATCTTTGGCAGGCAGCCTTGTAAGAACTTGTACTGACTTCAACAAATCTGAAAATTCACATAAGACACAAATGATATCCACTGCCACTCACTAATACACTCCAGTGAAGCATCATCACATCATGCTGCCATGCAGAGACTGGAATGTCAGAGGCAACAACCCTGAAACCCAGTTCCATTTATCTTATGCTACCATGATGACATAAAGTTTTTTCATAGTCCAATCAAATGCTCATTCTTCACATGACACTGGATTTCAGTTAGTAGCGTACAATGTAATGTAAAACAGAGAAATTATATCCAGTATGCCCAAAAGAAAAGTCAAAAAGAATTCACCTATTCAAAGTGTATAGGTTTCACTGATGTTTCCCAGAGCACTGACTCTCAGAGAGAAATGGATAGTATGTTTTACGCCAGATGACGTCCTTCAGTGTTTATAAAGCATTTAATAAACTATAGGTACCATGTGGGTTTTTATATCACTAAAAGAAAAAAAAAAGGCAAAACCAGAACATGGAAGAAAAATGGGAACAAAACCTGACATTAATGGGAGACTTAGTATCTATTTTCCTATCATGCAACAGGTACATATTTATCTCAGTAGCTTACACAAGAAAGTAAAGAAAAAAAATCAGTTTGTGTTTACCTTTGCTGTACACAATGCAGTTGTTTTTGTTGTCTTCTACTCCTTGCCAAGTCACATCCAGCAGCCACTTGGGGCCAGCAGTCAGTACCATGGGGACTGAAGCCTTTGTCTTCTGTAGGAAGGATGATAACAAACAGATGCCATTTGTTCGCCTTGATTAAGAACTTGAATAATAATGGTAATAATCATTTGATTTGCAAACAACAAAATCTCGAAACCCATAAGCCAAAGTCTTATTCCCCTGCCTCAGGATTTCTTTTAAAGAAGACACAAGCAGGAAGCTTTAGTTCTTTAATTGATTGAATGGTGAAACTATTATCAAGGATTTTTCTGAATGATATTGGATCAGATCTCCAAGATTACACAGTTGTCTTGTGGCTGAGAATTATAAAGGGAATGCAGATGACTTTCACAGCAAAGAGCCAAGTGTTTAGAAGTGAACTTTAGATACATTGTACCTAATTATCAATGGGATCTCACTATTTCCTGAAACAGACAGGAAAGAATTTAAAGAATTGGTATCCATTTCAAAGATCTGTCCTTAAACATCTGTATTATCGTAGGAAATTGTTCTGAATGGAGAATGGAATTTTTTCCCCCCTTTGCTATGTGTTGATGTGTGATTTTACTATGTCTGAAATAGTAATAATGCTAACGATTCACTGCAAAAAGACTATAAAACCAGTTGTATTAATACATTCAAAGACTGAAAAGTAAAGTGTGATATCATCACACCTGAAAGGCATGCAGGCAATTTACCATCTCCTGTCTGCATTTTGGATTCTATAATTAGAGATTCTTTATTTGAAATAATAAGAAAGAGGCCTGAAATTTATTAACACTTAACTCCTTTTACTAATCAAATGGCAAAAATCCTGTGGGTAATCCTGTGTTTGTCAGTAAGTGGCACTTAGACTTCTATCATGGACAGTTCTTCTCCTCTGTATCCAGAATAAAACCACAAAAGAGAGTACAAAGTAAAACAGTCACAACACAACTTTTAATTATTTTTTCTGGGATTTAATCCTAAGACATCCCAATATTTTGTAAGAGAATTTAATTATTTTTATACTCCACCAATAATTGTCTAGTTGTCTCAACCTACTTTTTATTGTAATATTCTGTATTACTGACCAAAATAAAAAAAAATAAGATACAGAAAATCCTATTTTCATGGACATTCCAGATGCTTTGCCAACATTTCTTATTTATAAGTATTCTAGAAATGTAGTGAATAATAAAAATAGTTACCACAGTTCATATTACATACACAAAATATACTTGAAAATATTTATTGAAAATAAGATATTGCTTAAAATATTTTAGTTACAGAATATTAAATCAATAATCTTAAATAACATATATTTACTATAATTACATTAATATATTTAATAAAGATGACAGAAAAATATTAAGTGTCACAGGTTTTCATATTTTTGTGGAGTTTTTATCTGTTTAGATTGCAATACTGTTTTATCAAGTACACTACTTAATTTTCATTTTAGATTTTACATTTTTCATACAAATGTTTATGCATAAGTCACAGTTTTCTATGCACTACATGACATTATTCATCTTCCCTATGTATTGGGAAAAAAACAATTAGAAATCATGAATGAAATTAGGAAAAAGGAAGGTAACATCCAGCAAAAATACACTTACCTAGTGCAAAAATACTGAAACAAGAGACATGCAATGCTTCAACTCCTAATACTGCTTTCTCTGTGGGAAGTTGCAGAGTGTATGTTTTGCTTATATGGAGTATTACAAGAGTCAACCCAACTGCATGCAGTTGTATTTTTAATTTAAATTCTAATTAATAAACAAATTTTTTTTTTAATTTGGCTAAGTTTCTATGCAAATTATCAAGAAGCCTGGTATTGTCAGTTACAAAAGCAGTGTAAAGCATATGCATATGGACTATGTAGAAAATAATGACATAAACAAGGCAAGAACTGAAAAAGTGATGCAACAGATGAGATGAAAGTTAATCAAAGTATCACCTCTATCTTCTATCATAGAAAAGTCTGAACTTTACCACAATTTACATCAAAAACAGTACTAAGGCTGCCACAGAAACAATTTAGAGTGGCTTTCCTCACTCAGCTGAGAATCACACCCAAATTGAATACAAGCTGTAGCAAGAATGTTGGCAACTATGGCTGCATAGCAATAATGAAGAGGAGGATCAGGACACACTCCAATACTTGCTGCATTTCTCCAAGTGCCATTTCAGTCAAGCCTTTAACATGTTTTTGTGCTTATATGTGCTTTCAGTCTCTGGTAATCCCAAGTACAATCAAAAGACAGTGAAATATTATCCAGCTAGGAGACTTTTCCAAGTACACCACAAATTATTAAGACATTCAAAAAAGGTTGTTGGTTTTTTTTTTTCCAAAGTTGGAGGCCAAGTTAAAAAACAGAACAAACCAAAATTCTATCTTTTAAGTGCAGAAGTGATCATCTATTTAATTTTCACAAGATCTAATTCCTATTTCTGGTTTACTTCTTTCCAGACGTCTGACATTTCATTGTGTCTCTTCCATCTCTAAGGGTATTATCTGCATTAAGGTGGTATCAAAAAGCCTCAAATAATATCAGGATCTTCTTGTGCTGGGCAATAGTTTATCTACATAGACAGGACAAATAATATGTCCTGGGAAAGGATTATACTTAACCACATACTGCTGAGGAAGAATGAGATACAGAGATACCGTTTGACTTTCTCATGGAGATTAATTTCTCCTTTAGTAAGTGGTAGGCTTAGTCCCAGGCCACTGCCCCAGTTTTCTCCACACAAGGAGAGGGGCCCAGGCCTCATCTCTTCTGAGGTGAAGCAGTGGTGGCAGCAGGTAGATTGAGCACCAGCAGTCAGCATGTGTGTCTGCTTTGCCATTTCCTATTTACAGGGCTTTTTTGGACTTAAAGAACTCCATGGTTATCACTAAATTAGCTTCCAGGTCAGCTTGGCAGCTGAACTTGTAATCAGCTCTGCAGCTGTAAGTGGTCTCTAAACACTAGAGATAGGCTGGAGGAGGAACAGGGTGTTTCATCTCACAGCTCCGCTAGCCCAGAAGAACTGGTGGACACCTCAAAAGAATTTCCCATTCTCCCATAGCTCTGCTCCCAAGCTGCACAGATATGTAAATAAACTTATTTTAATATGAAAGCAAAACTTCACAAGACCCCAGCTGCTTGTAAAGCTTGGCAGCTTCACTGAGGGGTACCAGCAGTGGCTTCCCTTTGATGCACCTTTCTGGCGTATTGTGTGAGCTGTAAGGCAGGTCAGGACCACGGCAGCAGTTCTTGGGGTCTGGCATCCCGTGAGGTTTACACATTCATAGGTGTTCACCACTGAGAGAGGCTTGCTCTTGTTGTGCCTTATTACATAGTAAGAACTGAAGCAAGCCTGCTGATTCAGGAAAGGCCATTTCCTTAAAATGGTTAAAATGAAAAGACCCCAGTCCAAGATAACAAGAAGCTATGGTTAAATCAGTCATGCCTTTATCACCTCAAGATTAGACTACTGCAATGCGCTATACCTGAGGCTACATTTTAAATCCATTTGAAAGCTGAAGCGGGTGCAGAATGCGGCAACCCGCTTCTAAAGCAGGATATCGTGCTTTGAGCGCATTACACCAGTGCTTTTTAATTTGCACTAAGTGCCTGTGGAATTTAAGGCACTGGTTACAACCTCTGAAGCCCAGGACCTGTCTGTTTGAGATACCTAGTCGAGACCTGCCAGGTCCTTTGTCTCAACGGTACAACCGCAGCTGAGAACCACCAAGGAACATGAAAAATGCCTTTCCTGGCTGGACACCGAAGAAAGTCTTGGCAGGGCAACATGTTCTTCATGATAGCTCTTTTACCTTTGGGACATCATCCTACTTGAGTTAAAGTATGTTCATGCTCTCAGAGAGTTCTATGAAAATCATCCTGTAATTCATAAGATGTATTTGTCATACTGCAAAATTGAGTTGGTCATTCCCAAAATAGTGGAGGTAGGTGTTACCTGCTTTACACTCTTTTGTTTGGGTTTTTCTTGAAGTGCTAGCAGGAATATCTCTAGCTTAAGAAATGTACCTTTTTACACACATGAAAAAAGCTTCCTTGATACAGAAGCAACAATATTTCAGCTGTTTACATGTAAGACTTCAAAAGTCAAACATAATTTTATTTCTCCCTCTGAAAGAGCTGCTACACATTACGCAAAAACTTAGAAAACATTCTCCCTGCTGCCCAAGTATAATCACGGGGACCTGCTAATATGGGTGTCTGTAAGATGGGGACATACAGTAATTACCTCATATTTTTCAAACAAGGGCACATTATAGACCCACAGTATTGTTCACTGCTCTACGCTGGGTAACTGTACATTCTACAGTTGAGCAATGTTTCCCTGAAAATACAATTTCTGCTAATGTTTTCATGCCATAACTAGACAAATTTGACAAGGACAAGCAGGGTCAAAACTGTGATCTCTCAGGGAACAATTAGAATTAGCTAATGAGGATAAAAGAGGTCAGGCAGGCATCCACTTTTCACTAACCTTTGAGACAACTGGACAAACAAGAGAGGTAGCCCTCAATAAATGTTTATATTCAGTCAAGAGGTTAATGGAGATAAAAATAGCCATCACACCAGGCCGAAAATAGTTTTGCACTCTTGCTAAATGGAATCAGTGCTGACAAGTAACATTAGATGGGCTCTTCACTGCAAAGATTTCTAACATATGATGTGTGTGGCCTGGCAGAAACTTGAGGAACCCCTACACTGAAGAAAAATACAGTATGATCAAGTTGTTTGAAATCTATGAAATTCTGATGTCAAATGCCTGATCAGTGCTAGCTGTTTCTTCAGAAGCTGTGCTACTGAGCTCATGTTCAGTAAGTCACTGTGACATGACCATCCTGTCCCAGGCATGGTGTTCCAAGAAGTGTTCAACATTATTTAAGGAGATGTACTGATACTCAAAGGCTTTGTTTCTTAGTTACTGCATTTTCATTCCTGCAAACAGATTTTCTTCCTAAATCTTCCTAAGAGCCTGAGTTCCCATGAAAGATACAGAATATTACCAGAATGTCTTCATGACCTTGGAGAAAGTTCCAATGCCCCCTCAGCAGAGTTAGTTTATATAGTCAATTAAAACCAAGAGTCTACTGGGAGGAGAGCTGTAAACATATCTCAGGTGCCTTCAGATATAAGCGTGGGCTAGCAAAACACCAGTTAATACACTGAGAGAGGTTTCTTCTTTGAAATTATATTTTAATTCAATTGGATCATGACAGGGTTGACATGCTGAAACTGCAGAACATCCCCTTTTGAGAGGCTGAGTTCACCTTTGATGATCACCATACTCAATTCAGCAAACTTTGTAAGCTCATCAAATCAGCTGAGTTGGGAAAGGCTCCTAAGGGTCATTCTGGACAGTGCAATAACAGATATCTGCATAGGTCTCAGACTATCCCTGATTAATTAATATTTGTTTTAAGACTTTTTTTTAATAATAAGAAGAGCAATAACTCCATTTAATCACCTCTCACAATGACTGTCTAAATGCATTTCTTTACCTTATAACTGATTAGAAATTCACGAAGCTTTAAGATAATCCCATCCAAACAGCCCAATGGACAGAGATCCCCATTTTGGTGTTCATTTGTATGTAATCAGCTGGACTGTCTTTCACTTCCTGTAGCTTCTCTGAAAACTCTTATCTTTTTCCAAGGAGCATTCAGTCTTGGATGGATATTTATCTCAAGGGCTTTTCTGGAACACCTGCCAGTCAAGGCCCGTGGCAGCACTTCACAGTGCCACAGCTTTCTTTGCTAGACATGCAGGGGCAACTCCCTTCCACTAGTAAAACATAATGTATGCACAGTTAATTTCACCTAAATCTTCAGACAGCATGGAATAACTGTTTCAGTTACTACTTTACAACCTTATGGGATCCAGGGTTTCAGAGGAGTGTCCAAGAATCTGTAGATCTGCACAAATTGTTACTTGTGATGGGCCATGAAACTAGTGATGCAGAAAAGAAGTATCTTTTTCCCACTATCTTTTTTTGGTGATAGTAGAAGAAAAATATTGGTAACAGTTGTGGTCAAACCAAAGCCTTTTTAAATGTTTCAAACACAAAAAAAA
>NW_024501459.1:23408260-23592434 GCF_017590055.1 Onychostruthus taczanowskii | reverse complement strand
GGGTGGGGTGGGGGGGGTGGGGAGGGAATGTGCACACAGATGGAATCCCAAAAGACAGCTGGGATTCCCTGCAACTGAGAAACCCTGGTGTTTACCCCAAGGGATCATCACTTGTCAAGTGACAAGACTGAACATACATTTCACTATGTATCACTATGTACATTTCATCCACAAACCTAAAGCAGACCAAAGAAATTATTCAAACAAAAAAACTCCACCTCCTAGCTATGTTAATATTTTCCAACACTTGTCAGGATTTTAATATGATTTCAAAACTTTTATTATGGTCAAATGTGATTGCCTAACGCAAATTAAATGTGTGCTAAACATGGGGTTCAATTCATTTTACCTAACTAGAGTGCATTTTTTTCAAATCTGTAAAATAAATATAAATCAAATGTCATTGTAATTTAGGTACCAAATAATGCTGTCAAAAGCAACTTCAATTTGTTCTTTTTTAATTCAGGATACCCTTGGAACCCATCATCAAACCCTTCCCCAGTTCTAAACACTTTAAAATAAATCCATATTCTGGTATACCTGGACCTAGCCAAGTCCTGGTGATTGTTTCTGTCTGCTTTTGTGGTCCTGGAGAAGGTGACAACCAACTGATTGGAAGAGGAATGGAAAAGCTGGAAAATGAACCTCTGAAAAATCAGTGATCTTCCACTGCCCATATAATTCTGTTTTTATGGGCTTTCTACTGCAGTCCTTCCTTCCTCTGAAGCCTTCATCTGGCTTCACCCCATAGTTGCTGTTCCCCTGCCCTTTCCTCCCTCTTCTTTGTCCCCATGTTATAAATACCTGACTATGTATAGATAACTTCCTTTCTCAAAGAGCATGGAATGAATAGCACTGTATTTTGCCATCACTCTCTTGACTTCACTTTTTCATTCTACTTTTACTTTTCAATTTTCCTTTTACTCTCTTTCCTGTTCATTTTGTTCTTTGGGAAAGAAGTATACATATGTATTTTGTGTTTACACAATGACCAGAAGCCGGAAATCATATTTTGTGCTGTGATTAGCATAAATGTGCTGAGGATATTCTGAAAATTGGCAGTTCTGAGTGAGTCATCTCTGTTGTGGTGAATTGATACCTGTGGGTAACATGAGCACTGTCAGTGCATCAGAGTGCTCAGGTATCTGCCATGGGTGTTGAACCTTCCTGCTTTACTGTAAAGTTGAATACTTTGGATAATACCATTTCAGAGATGACATGCACCTGTACCGATGAAATCACACACTATATAACTTATCTTTAGACAAGATATAATGCAGAGCTGCTTGCACACTTTCACACTGAATTATCAGTGCATTTTTCCTACTGGGATCACCTCACTGTTATAAATTACTGTGTACTCTAATAATTTAATCTCTCTTTCTACTAATGAAGCCATGTTGATATTTGCCAGTAAACACTTTCTGAATGCACTCTCTTTAATGTAACTTATTTCACTTTTGCCAAACACTTCTCACATCAGATAGATGAACACTCTGCTCAATATGGCTCAGCTGCAATTCTGCAAGCATTGAATTTAGTCTGGACAGGCTGATGGACTAAACTGTGGGATAAACCATCAGTCCCTGGTAAGCTCCTGACAACTGACTCTCACTTTGCACAAGTATCATTTGGGCTTGGGGCAGTTAATGTGACAATAGGTATTTCAGAGGATCAAGGGGACAGTTACAGAGGTTTTTGTAGAAGACAAGAAGAAATTTATATTGCATATGGATTAATTCTGCCTGGTCCCATGGCCTAGCTATTTACTCCAAAGCCATCCAAAACGATTGCTGTATCTCCAGTTTAGTTTAGTGTGGTACTGAATAATTTCTAGTTTGAAGCAATTTTGTTGGTTTGTTTTTTTTTTTTTTAAATCCTGGAATGGAAAGTTTGAAGCAATTTTGTTGGTTTGATTTTTTTTTTTTTAAATCCTGGAATGGATTATTTATATTACCTTTCAGAGAAGTCCAAATTTCATGTGTCATATGTTTATTTTTATCTAAGGAATAGAAAAAGGGGCAATGATAGGACAAGGGGGAATGGCTTTAAACTGAAGGAGAGTAGGCTTAGATTAGCTAAAAAGAAGAAATGCTTCACAATGAGAATGGTAAGGCACTGGCTCAGGTTGCTCAAACAGTAAGATTCCCTTCATCTGGAAGTGTTCCAGGCCAGGCTGGATGGGGCATTGAGCAGCCTGGTCCACTGCAAGGTGTCCCTGCCTCAGACAGGGGGGTTGGAAGTGAAAGTACTTTAAGGTCCATTCCAACCTAAACCATTCCATGATTTTATGAATCCATTAAAAATATAAAAACAAACAAACAAAAAAAAAAAAAAAAAAAAAAAAATGGGGCATTAAAAACCCTTTAGGCTCATCTGCAATTCTGCAAACATTGAATTTAGTCTGGACAGGCTGATGGACTAAACTGTGGGATAAACCATCAGTCCCTGGTAAGCTCCTGACAACTGGACTCTCACTTTGCACAAGTATCATTTGGGCTTGGGGCAGTTAATGTGACAATAGGTATTTCAGAGGATCAAGGGGACAGTTACAGAGGTTTTTGTAGAAGACAAGAAGAAATTTATATTGCATATGGATTAATTCTGCCTGGTCCCATGGCCTAGCTATTTACTCCAAAGCCATCCAAAACGATTGCTGTATCTCCAGTTTAGTTTAGTGTGGTACTGAATAATTTCAAGTTTGAAGCAATTTTGTTGGTTTGATTTTTTTTTTTTTAAATCCTGGAATGGATTATTTATATTACCTTTCAGAGAAGTCCAAATTTCATGTGTCATATGTTTATTTTTATCTAAGGAATAGAAAAAGGGGCAATGATAGGACAAGGGGGAATGGCTTTAAACTGAAGGAGAGTAGGCTTAGATTAGCTAAAAAGAAGAAATGCTTCACAATGAGAATGGTAAGGCACTGGCTCAGGTTGCTCAAACAGTAAGATTCCCTTCATCTGGAAGTGTTCCAGGCCAGGCTGGATGGGGCATTGAGCAGCCTGGTCCACTGCAAGGTGTCCCTGCCTCAGACAGGGGGGTTGGAAGTGAAAGTACTTTAAGGTCCATTCCAACCTAAACCATTCCATGATTTTATGAATCCATTAAAAATACAAAAACAAAAACCAAAAACCAAAAAAACAAAAACAAAAACAAAAACAAAAAAAAAAAAAAAAAAAAAAAAGGGGCATGCATAAACCCTTCTATAAATCATCCATTACACAGAACTACAGAATAGCTACTTATAGATTCTGCTTATT
The DNA here is from genome assembly GCF_017590055.1 of Onychostruthus taczanowskii. Lineage (NCBI taxonomy): Eukaryota > Metazoa > Chordata > Aves > Passeriformes > Passeridae > Onychostruthus > Onychostruthus taczanowskii. The sequence continues at coordinate 23,589,171 of NW_024501459.1, read as the reverse complement.
ATTTATTTTTATTACTTTGTTTGGAACTGCAACTCAGGTTGTGTATTTTACTTTAGGAAAGTGAATATTTTTGTCATGAATGGTGAATAAATCACACTTTAGCAGTAGTAAAAGATAACTTTCTAAAATTTCAACCTGTTTTTTCCTTCTCCCTAAAGAGAGAGAGAGAAAAAAAGTCCTTTGTATATGCTTGTCCCATATTTTAACTGTATAAACGAGTGCAGCTCTACTAGGATTACATTTCCAATGCATATTGTGAGGTCTTTAAGAAATACACACTCAATACAAAGGCATTGCACTCAATGCTGTAGGTGTTGCATTGTAATTCTCTTGGTGATGCATTACACAATATTTGAACTTCACTGGTGCGCACACTGAATGCACACAAAATATTATACATAAATTCCCCTCTAATTTGAAATAGAATTGGGGAATAGAATAGAATCTATGCCTTTCTTGAGGATTTTAAAAAGATTTTTATGTATGCTTTTATTAGCTTTATATATATATATATATATATATATATATTTACTAAGAAGAAATGTGGTACTTTAAAGTAAGAGCATAAATCCAACATGCAATCCTCTGCCCAAGTTTTATGTTTGTTAAGACAGAATAATCATTTAAGGTAGAAGTTTAACACATGATTCAACAACCAGAAGCCTATATGTATGACTTTGATTAATTATTTTTAGTTCGGTTAAAACATCCCAGTTTATCTCCTTTTAAGATTATCCTTGACATATTTAGAAATCCTAATGCAGATTTTATGGCCCACACCTATCCCTGATGGTGCTAATGGACTAGGCATAATGAATCATTCTAATTTGGATGAAAGGACCACACAACATTGTGGCAGTCCTTTAGAGAATTAAGGCTCAATTCTGATCTTCCAGACTTATGAATGCATTTTTGGGATTAGGCTGCGTATCTGTACATCTGTTGAGTCTCAAGGGGTGTATACTCAGCTAAGTATTCTGACCTTCCAATGTACTGTATCAAATGTGTGGCCTTGGGATATGAAAGGATTTGATTACAACTGTATTTTAACACTGATTTAATATATAATTATGGGGTAAAACCTAATTCCTCCTTACATCCTCATGTAGAAAATTCCATCACTATTAAGCAGACACTGGGATATTTTTTCCCCAGCGAGCATGATAGTAAATGGAAGAAATTGAAACACCCACCCAGGATAATGTAAAATCAAGGACAATCTTCTTAGGGATGGCTTTAAAATCAGCTTCTTGCATCCATAAAAAAACAAACTTAAATGGTCTTCTGCAAGCATGTTGCTAGTTGGTACACTGTTGCATTATGTATGATACTTTACAGTTTTGTATAAAAAATGAAACAAGGTTTCTTTAGTGCTTCTTATTATTACCCTACGCTTTCTTGTTCACAAGTAATGAGGAAAGCACTTGACTTTACACACACACTATATATGTAACACCAATAGAAAAGTTTATAAATAATTGGAATTATCTGGTTATTATCTATTCACTTATAATTTCTGTTTTTCTAGTACATCAAAAAATGAATGTTGCAAAATTTCCTTTAACTGGTTAAACTTTCATAAGGTATACTTTGTGTTTTCATGTATATTTCTTTTTAATTCCATTGAAAACCCCTTCCCAAATATTATCAGTGTAAAACCCCTCAAAATATTAAAATAGGCTTCAAAAGAAAATCAGTTCAATAGATTTCAAGGTATGACTGTGCAGTATTTTAGGGATTTAATTTTTTTTCTATACCATCAAATATTGCATAGATTTTAAAATAAACAATAGTGGTATTAAGTAACTGATTAATATGAGGATTTCAGGGAAAATACTTTCCAAAATTCTGTGTTTTCTCATCAATACGATCTGTGACAGATCTGAATTACAGATTCATGGTGCTTACATTTTCTTTATCATTTCAGAAAGCTTGGACCAAGAAGACGAACTGAGCAGAGCAGCACCTTTACCTTGCAAGCAGTCACTTTCTTCCAGTTGAAAAATATGCTACACATAATCAGGCAATTTTTTCTCCCACTGACTGCCTTAAAAGCATTAGGATTTTATTTCACTTGTCTCATACAAAAATTGAAATTTCCCTAACATGCCCAATGACAGATGAAAAGTATCCTCAGGTTTTGTAGTTTGTATGACATTGTTGTGTAATGCAGCTCTCATTTAAATTGTTTCAGTTTACTGATTACATGCAGCATGCCTGAGAATTGCAACTAACCAAGTTTCCATGAAAAAAAAAAAAAAGTTTCAAAAGAATGGGTGAAGGTCCTTCACTGGGACTGGAGATAAAGATGGAGAATCCAGCAGCAGGACTGGTGAGTACAGGGCTCTGGTTCCAGTAAGACTCCACAAACAGCTCAGATGAGAATCTAAAGTCCAGGAAAACAGCCTGTAGCTTCGAGATTAGCTTTCTCACACTGTTCCTGAGTTAAGCCAGTACAAGCATCATCCTGAATGCATAATTATGATTACGCACTCTACTATTGCATAATAGATCTTAACATCTGGAAACAAAGAAGTAGTATAGGAATGCTGTTTTCAGGCTTCTGGTTTTGAACACAATGAAGTTAAGGGTAAAAGACTTTCCATAAGGAAAAACAGTTCCAAGAATATGCGTTTTACTTGGAAATTTCACACAGATAGTTATGAAACATTTACACATAAAAGAAGGGGTAAAAGGGAGATAGGGACCCAGTGCTATGTTTATAACTTGAAAATAACAATGAACAAAGCCCAAGCCACTCTCATACTAACATATTTTAGGGAACTAAAAAAAAAACCACGATCACTTGAATAAGTAACAATAGACAAAGAAACTGGAAGCTTGACAAGTTTACTTAAAGGATCTTTTTCTCAGAAAGAAATAAATTTGATTTTTTGAAATTCTTTGCAGCAAGAACTTCCCTATGCACAAAATTTCATTTCTGGGACTGATGGATATACCCAGGCTGGTATCCTATGTTTAAATGACAGTGTTGATAAAAGGATGATTGCTTAAAGGGAGCTGATGGATTCATTCACTTTCATATGTAGAAACAACATAGAGTGAATTTGATGAATGCAGTAACTGGGTACATCTGTGACTAAAGACTGCTGGTATCCAGCTCTTGTCAGTAGCCAGTTTATGGATGAAGCCACTTTGGGCCAGCAGTGCTGGAGCTCAGTGTTCTCTAACAGGACACCTTGGGACCTGCAACCACTCTGAGATCATAAATCCAAGGAGTGGCTCTCAAGAGGGAGTGGGCTGACTTTCAAAAGTAGGGAGCATCAAAAAGAATAACAAATTTGCACACAGGTCCTGTACAGGGGTCAGATTAATTTTGTTGTTGTTGCTGTATGAAATGAAAACTCACAGTGGTAATAAGAGTCAAGCTGAGGACCACCACATTGCAGACTGAATTTAAGTGATTAGAAAACTATTCTACTGTTGGCTAAGACCAGTTTCACAAAAAATTACTTCTTAATTCCAAAAGGTAATTTTTCCTTGAAGGTCTTCCCTGCTTCAAAGAACACCCAATCCAATCCAATAAAATCAAATCCTTTATCCTTCCAGTAAAATTTTTGAATGAATTTTCAGATACCTGAGAAAGAAAAAAGAAAAAAAAAAAAGAAAAGAAAAAAGCTTCCAAATGTTCCTAGCACTTCAAGATACCAATGAAGCCAATAAAAGGGAAAGAAAACCCTCAGTTGTGTGTTATGGAGCCAAGAAAGCAACATAACACCACAAAGCACCAGAGGTAAATCAAGCTTGCAAAGAGCAAAAAAGCTTTAGAAATTGGCAGAATCAGAGCAGAGCAGCCTATCAAACCCCACAAGTCAGTGCAACTTTATACCAGAATTATCTCTTCTTATCACAGAATCAGGCATTAAAATGGCACACTACTGCAGCCACCATACCCTTTCAAACAACCACCTCGTATCACTTGGCACTAAGTGGCAGTAGCTGCTCAAGGCAAACTTGAACCTGGCCTTCCAGCTGAGCAGGGCTTTTTCCCGGTTCCCAAGAGATATCAGCCTTCAGGTGAGGTCTGAAGTTGCCATCAGCGTGGGACTTTGGTCTCCTGTGGCAGCCTCCAAACTTCAGGGTTACTGCAAACTATGCACAGGTGCTGCTGTGGTCACCACAAGCCTTCTCAGCTTTTCAGGGAAGGAAATGACCAGTTGCCTCATTCTCACTAGTCAGATCCTATTTGCACATTGAAGGGAGGTGGTCACATCTGCAGAGCCTCTGAGAGCTCCTGATGATTCTGAGAACAGATGGATGATGGAAATCTGCCTCTTCACTCCTCCACTGCAGAGGTGACTTTTAATCAAACTTTCTTTTACTAAGCTGTGGATGGTGAACAAGTAAACACAAGCTACAACATCAAACAAAAGAAGCAGTCCTTAAACCCAGAGCTGGTGGTGCCATGGCTTTAGGTTCACATCAGCCTCTGGAAGGAAAAAAGGGATGCTCAGGACTAAGTGTTCCTCCTCCATGCAGCTCAGGAAGATCCAGCCCCTGCTCCTTGAAAGTTCAAGTGAAACTTGATTTACAGCCACACCTTGGGCAGCAGGCAAGTGCTGGGAGAGCTGAGAGAGATCTGGACAAAGAGTGATGGGAGGCAGAGGCAGGGGGCAGTGGGCTCCCTTAGTATTATAAAAATGCATCTTATTCTGTTTTTAATCAACGAACCTTATCCAGCAATCAAGGCAGATATATAATAAGCTGAGCTACTCTGTAAATCTAAACATTTCCCACAAATAGAAAAGATACAGCCTGAGCTCTCTGATTGTTACTACGGCAACTATCTAAAATGAAAATCTTGTTAACCCTTTGCATGCTGTAGACACCCATGCATCAGTGTTAGCTGACTTCTGTGCACTTATCTCTCCTTTTTCCCCCTCAAGAAATTCATAATTGTATTGCTTCACAGTAGTTATGCTCTGGTTATCCTGTTTGAGACTGAAAGAACTGTGATAGGTGGTAGTTTCATAGGTACAGCTGAGTTTTGTTACTTGCTCATTACTGGGATTATAGTTCAAAAAACAACTAAGGAAACAGAAGAGAAAATCCTTAGATTACTCCAAAAGACCTGGGATTTTGATCAAAACCTTGACAACTGGAATGGGATGTTTTCTAATAAACCACACTCCTGCCTTTTTCCTATTAGTTATGAAATGATTTAACGTAAAAAGCACATTTTTCAGAGGAATTATATCTCTATACTGTATTATAAACAGGCTACTTTTCAAACCATTTTTTAAAGCTTCTATTTCTTAAGTACTTCACAGAAGTCTGCCAGGGATTTTAACAAAATAATATGTTAACCACAGTGCATTGAAAATTAATGGACAGGTATTTGACTTGAAAAATTCCCTAAATGCAACAAAAATTTAGGCACAAAGAAAACTGATTTTCTAATTTTTACAAGTCACAGATAATACTACAATCAAATTTATACTTGTATGTACCTGGATATTCAAGACAGTTTCATTATAATATCTATTTGGCAGCATCATGACAAAGTGAAACACTGCAGTTCTTACATCTTCTACATTTCATCACTGAAAACAACAGAAGCCACACAAATGTTTCCATATCCAAAATAAAAGAAGCAGGACATGGTCCATAGACATAAATTCTGCTGATTCTTTTACCTTCTGCCTACCATGTAATCAACAGAGACCCTTCAGTACTGGGCAGAAATAGAATTGTATGGAATTTATGGAATTTCCACTTTGTTATTAGTGAGAGTGAAATGCTTAATTGATATTTTACAGAATTACTTCATTCTCTTCAACACAGATAATTTTAAAAGATCATTACTTGGATATTTATATAGAATTGAACAACACATATATATTAATAAACAACATACTTTTCTATATAAAAGCAAAATTTACATATAAATGAGCCCATATAAATTGAAGTGACTGAAGTAGTGTGTAAATTGTCTTAAGATCTGGAATGGTGTCCACATCAAACTGAAGGTTATCAAGCTTTCAATACACTAAAATAAAGACACCATTTACAATAAAATATTATTTAAATATCAGTACTATAACACTCAGTATTATTAAAAAGAAACACTGATTAGTTTTAAATTTAAAAAATTGAAAGTTTGAGAAAATAATTGGTTTAAAAAAGAAACTGGATTCCCTTAATAAATGTATATGACAGAGAATGACGCTAGAAACCTTAATATGCGCTCCTCTCATTTACAGAAAATTGAACCCATTAAAGTGGACAAGATCACTTTTTCCTTCTTAATAAACACCTATGTGACAAAAAAAGCCCACAGACTTTGTACTGTAAATAAACCACAGAACAGATTGATGGCACTGGGCAAAAATGACATTTCTTGTCTGATCCAAATTGTTTTAACTGTTTAATGTCGATAATTTAATATTTTGAATAAGAATGAGTAAGGTGCATAACACATGTAAGGATGGTGCTGGAATGCACACAGGTAAGAAAATGTTTGCCAGGAGAATGACTTGAAATAGTTTCTCTGACTCAGGATGTGTTCCAATCGTATTTTTCGACTTCTGAAACATTTCCCATTTTTCTGTAATTAATATGATAAATAGCATTCAAAGCAACTTACCTTTCACATTTTTTCAAAATCTATTTCATAAAGTCAAATGGACTACATTTTCTAGAGTCAAATTCCAAATTTACAAGACTATAATCACTAGATTAATCCTAAAGGCTTTACAGACATCAAGTCTATTTATCAGTATTGGCTTATTTCCCAGGAATATGACCAAAATAATCTAGAAATGTACTGGCTAGTTAACATACTACACATAATTCTAAGAAGGGATAACAAACCGAATTTTCCACTATTTTATTTCAAGTAAGATTGTTTTCTTTTAAAAAAAGCAACATCACAATTTATTTATTTATTTATATTTTTATTTATTTATTATTCCTACAATTCCATCTTGTTTCCATATTACCGTTAAATTGCTGAGTTTCCCAAACTGGCCTCCTAACCAACTGACTTGAGGTCCCCATATCTCCTACCAGGTTCCCAACTCATTTGTCTTTGCTATAGTTGTACATAATTATTTTGAAAGGGAAAGATTATTTGTATGTGATTTATTTGTCCAGGTCAATTACAAAGACTTGTCTTCTTTGGGACAAACTAGGGTAAAATATTTTCTTCCCTGAAGAATCTTTAAAGACCTGGAGGAACTTCACCACATATTCCCCAGAGAAGTCATCCCTTCTTGTGGGTATTTGCCCTTCTTGATCAGACCCACAAAGAGTCATGGAGCTTACAGAAGGTAAAGGGCTTTTTACAAAAATTCAAAAGAAAGAGAGTATCATGTCCTGCACACAGTAATGGTGAGGTGGGAGAATCTGCTCTGTTACTAGAACAGTAACAGAGCAGATTGTTTCGCTCAGTAAACCTCAGTAATCCAGCACACAACTAACTCATCATCTGACTGCCCATCTCCATTTCTTTAAACTTAATCTAAAATATTTCCTAAAGCCTAATGAGCAAAAACTTTTAATAAAGCTATAGCTAACAGCCAACTTTGGCAGTTATCACTGTGAAAAAATCAGCTAAGCAAGGTATATTTCCAACAGAAGCAATGCTTCAGATGATTGTCGTATGCAATCACTTGGTAGTTTCTCATTGGTGTATAACTAATGGCAGCAGAGAAGAAACATAAAAAAGGTGAACTGCTGCAATCTACTCATGGTTCAAAGAAAACTTTGTGGAAATATATTATGCAGTAATGAAAAAAGCAGTCTTTCAATTGTGGTAAATTTTTAAGAACATATGATAATTATAGAGAATACCAAAAAAAAAGGTTCCAAATCCTGAATGATTGTATTATGAACCCTTTAAGTGTTTTCTTTAAACTTAGCACTGGCTTAAAGTATACAAAATAAAATATTCAGTGTAGTTCCATGCAAATGCCAGGTTCAAGACTAACAGTTCGCAAAGGCTATCAAATCTGTCCAGGCAGATCTGTTTGGTTCTGCAGCCTCATCTGTAGTTCCATAACAGACAAGCAAATAGACAACAGGTCATATTTTACTTTCAGTAACAAAGACAATATTCCCATTGACATCAAAAGGGATTGCACCTGTGATTCAGATAACAGAATTTAAACTAATCTTTGCAGATCATATTTTCTTTGGAGTTTCTTGACTGTCAGCGATTTTATTAATTTCTTTTTGAATTTAAAGGGAAAAAATATTGCTACACTTACCTACTCCCCACCCAACACATCCTGTCCCCAAACTTAACCATCCTGATCCTTGAAATATTTATCTCTGCATTATTTCAGCTCAAAACACCAGAGAAGTCAGCAGGAGTTGCTGTGGGACAACCTTCAAGGATTACAGGCTGTGGATATCATAAGCATTTACCTATAGGAGGAAAAACATTTCCTATTCCATTGCACTTTACAAAAGTTACATTATTGGAAGTAAAACCTACCTTAATTTCCCTTACATATACCACCAGTATTCACAGTCCATAGAAATTCCAGGACTAGTAAGGAATTCATAATTCCACTAAGGAATACATTCCATTTCTTTTGTTTCTTGTTTTTTGGGTTTTTTTTTTCCAAAAAAATAATTACCAGTCAAAGGAATAACAATCAGCTTAATCAGAGCATTGAAAACCACAAAATGGACACACCCCGATCTCAGTGACAAATCATTACTCATATCTACGAATCCATAATATATCTGTGTAATATATGAAAAGATTGTGATTGGAGAAAAATAGATGGAACCAAAAATGTACCAACTAAATACTCAAGAAGAAGACTAAAACTAGGATACTAAAATAATGACAGCATTAGAAGCATAATAGGGCATAATTAACTCAGAGAAGGATGCCAATACAATATAAATAAATGCAGTGACACACAGTTCATTCTAGGAACTAGTATGTTGCATATCTGTGCCTGCTGCTAAGTGCATCCTTGTATGTTGTCCAGCATCACGCTTCAAGTGCTCAAACCAGGAGATTCAGGTCTTTACATTCATATACTTTTCCCTGTCAGTTTTCTGCAGCTAAGAATGATGATGTATTTAGAGATTACACTCATGGATACCTGCAGTGCCATATTTTTTGAGTACATGTACTTTGCCAAAAGCTTCTCTACTTCTGTCCCATTTCCTGCACCAATGTTTAAAAAACCTATGTATTTCAATATCCCTACAGAGGTACAGATTTAAATCCTTACTTAAGAAGCTAAAAAGGTTGCTCAGGCAAACTTGTTACCGTCGTGCCTTCTATAGTCAGGAAACAACAGGCCCTGCCCACAGGAATTGCAAAGGAGGGAACAAGCAGAGCCCATACCCCAAAATCTATTTAAAGCTAACTACAATTTTTTTTTCTACAGTTGTCTCAGAGTATCCCTGTTTTAAGTACTCATGGTCAGCTAGGCTTTATCTTTGGAAATTCATGGAGTTTTATTTTACTTGCCCTAGAGTTAGATTGTGTGAGGAAGGTATTAAAAATTCCTTTTTCTCTATCAGGTCTGAAAGTTAGTTCACATTACCTGAAACCAAAACAAAAATGGCATAAATTTGGCAGGGACAGATTTATTTGAATATTCAAATGATTTTTTGAAGAATCCATCAATTTTAAAATCGGTTGTACTGATACACTACCAATAGAAATGACATCGAAAGCAAGCATACTCTATGGAAATAAAAAGTACAGAATAAGGGCATTACATGAGAAAAACTCTGAAATCACTCTCTGAATCATTGTTTTACTTAGTTAAAGCATTTAGAGCCAAGATGAAGAATCTAGAATCATTTAATAAACTCTGGCCATGATGTCTTATATTAGTAGAAGTTTTTTTAGTTTTCATTAGTTCTGAAAGATTTAATGCTTAATAGATTGAATATATATATTTTACACTAGCAGATTTTCAGGTTCCTAAGTCTTTTCATACATAAGTATTTTATCTTTTAGCATCCTTTATCTTATTTTCCATTATATTCTCTTATGCTTTCTATTTTACTTAGTGGTTTAGTGACTGGAAAGGAAAAAAGAGAAGGAAGATAGATGAGTGAGTCCTGAAATCTTCCTCTTTCTCATTCTGAGCATTCCTATTAAATTCAGAAATCATTCAACAGACATTAGCTAATCAACATTACTCTGAAGGATTACATTATATAACAGGAGATGCACTAACTTGTATTAAGAAACATTTGACTTCAAACTAAATGCTAAAATCAACAGGAATATACTATCTTAAATACTTGAGCAAAACTCAGTAAAAGATACAGTAGGCAAACATTGTAGTCAGCTCAGCAGTGATTACCAACTCATGCTCCAAATTCACTATAAAATGAAAATCAATATTTCCACAAGTTCCTGCAACATAAAAGATAACCTTCATTGATTTTTCTAGACTTAGGCCTCACTGATAAAATCTAATATAAATTTTCAACCACGAGGATTTGGATCAGAGCAGGGGTGATAAGTCCTGCACATCTCTTAAGAGGTGGAGAATTTTTTTTTTAAAGTGCACGTTCATACTATTTATAATTTGCCCTGTGCAAGTGAAAGCCTTTTCCACCAGCGCTATCAGGGATCTCTTCTAATTTTTATTACTGTGAGGCTAAAGCCTGTTCCAGATAATTTGGAAATTTCAGGGGAATTGTGATAGGGCTGATGGTGCAGCCCTGGCTGACTTGAGAAAAGAGCTAACCCGTAATAGCCTCCATGGCCGTGCTGATTAAATGTTGCCATAGATGAAAGGCCTGCCATCGCCGCAATAAATTAACCAATCACACAAATCCCAAGTCAGTGCTAATCCTTCCTTGATACTCTGATCCTCTGATCAGCTCAAGGAGGTAAAGAAACTGGCTTGTGACGCTTGATGCTCTAACCCCTGGATTTCATGTACACAACGAGCTAATGATATCTTGCTGACCAGTTCAATGGGATGAACTTCTCTCACAACCCTTAGGGAACACTGTGGCCTTCTTTAAAAAAAATGACAAGCACATGGCAGGTTTTGTGTTTTATTGCGACACCACAGGAAAACTAACCATCACTTGTTAACTGTTAACCACAATAAGCATCAAACTGACGCCTGCTATAAAGTCCACTGTACTTTACAAGTGCCAGTGATGGATTAAACAGCAACCAAGACACTAAACCAAGAACAACTGTTCAAGTAATTGTGATTAAGCTATCCGCCTTTCCACAGGGAAGTCTGCTACCTTTCCTATTAGCCCAGTTTTTATCCTCTTCTTAAAATTTTGAGAGGGGGAGTACGAGTGAGGACGTGTGTCCACATATCCAAGAGTGTACAAGAGAGAACGAGAGAATCCCTTTACCTCTTACTCTCAATTGTACTGCCACAGCATGATCATAATCAGATTTAGACATAGGCTCATTTAATCAATTAACAGAAGGCCTGAACACATGCAGCATTTTCTCATTAATTATGTGAATGCTGTCTTTCCAATACACTTTGTGAAATTGAGTCTGTGCAGACTGTGTTAGTACACTTCATAATTGGGGAAACTCTTTTTTTGTGGTAATTGGTTGCTAAAAGTAAGAAAGCTCTGGGGTTTGCCTCTAGGGCTTCCACACATAAAGAGTTTTGAAAGTACTTCATTATCTCTTCTGGTCAGTTCTGTGAAATTAAAACTGTTTTTCCCTTCTTCTTTGAGGAAGTGGTTTGAAAGCAGGGTTCCTAGAAAATGTCTGTGCATATGTGTGGTGTGTGTATGGGCATGTGTGTCTGTGCTCATGCAAACATACACACCGCCACATAAAACCACATAACTCTGGCTTGTCTTAGGGACTGCCATCACTGCAGTCAACACAAACATGAAGCACATGGCATGTGATCATTATTTATTGAGGCATGATAGGTCTCCAGATATAAGCAGGTTTCATAACTTCTTCAACAAAGATTTATTTTTTCTAAACTTACACAATGAAAATCAATCATACTTGAGGGACTTATTAATTTCTTAAATTTTTGGATGGTATCCAATTGGTCAGACTAGATATAATTTATCTGTTTATCTATTCTATATGCTATTTGGAATGGCTGTAGCTAACTGAGTCACTGTACTTATTGCCTGTCTCTGCCTGTTCCATACATCTTTTTGTATGTATACGTCTCTTGGGGATACACATGCACAGGCATACATGGGCTCTGCTGTTGCCACCACAACCCTCCCTGTGGCCTCCCCAGCTAACCTCTTCACACTGCTGGGCTCACAATAGTCAGTCCTGGAGCAAGCCTTGTGGGAATTAATTAGCAAACATTAGACAAAAAGGAAGCTCTCCCTGCGAGCCATTGTGGGCCAGCATTTCCCAGTAATACAGCTATCTCTGGCAAAAACTGTTTTCCAAGAACAGCAGATGTTAGTGCAGTCCAAAAAGGTACTTAAAGTACATTTTATTCAATAGAACCACAGGGGTTGGAAGAAATTAAATGGGGCTCTTCTGTCAAATTTAATCCCTTTGATTTTACCTCTGATGCTTCATATTGGCTAATGTGTATCTACTTTAATGCTGCACTTATCCAAGTTAACTATACTGCACAGTTAATATTTTAACTTTTACTGGCTATCAGAGCAATACAAAAGATCATAATTTATGATGACTCATTAAAATAATATGCTTTAAAAATAATACCTTGTGGAAGTGATTTTATCACACGCAGTGATTCTCAGACTTGATAGTCCACGGTAAAGTTTAAAGTAAAATAATTTAATGAAGATAAAAGCAAGACTAGTTATTTATGAGCATTTCTACTTTATGAGGATGGAAGTTGTCTTCAGAAAGACCTATGCATGCTTTCAGTTTAAATCTCTTCCTTCATAATATAAATGTTTTATATTTCCACAAAAGCATTACGCTAAGAAAAAAACCCATTCCACCTTTGCTAAGTGAGGGACTTCTCTAAGGACTCTGACAACTATATATATCCTCTGACAACTAAAGAAATGGCCTTGGATATATTTGATCCTCATTCTCTCCACATCACTGGACTTCACAAAACAACTCTAAATATAACCTTTTCATTAAGCAAAGTTGCACCATGTTTTCACATAAAGATCTCCATTTGTGCCTGCACAAGTGAAAATGGGAAAATATACATATTCATAAGTGATTGCTCTTATGAAGCTTCAGGCCCACAGATTGGGTCCACAGTCCAAAACCTTCGCTCACTAGCTAACAAAAACTCTATCTCTTGCTCTTCTGCAAATCCATGGATAGACTAGATTACAGCATCTTTAGAGAAGCTGAAATAGCATTCAGAAAGGACATTTATAGTGCTATATTCATCTTTTCTCACAGAACCATAAAACTCATAGTACAGCAGGCACAGAATCCATTGCAATCAAATCACTAAAGAAGGCAGGAGGAAAGAGAGCTTGCTCAGTTTTACGGGGAACAGAGAAGGTGGACTTCTCTGTCCAAAGATTGATTCTTTTATATTTCTGCTGAAATGTTTCTGTTACTAGTATCAAAAAAAAGTACAAACCCAAAAAAGCCCCCACTACTTTTGTATTTAAAAAAAATCTTCAATATATGCCATTGTATACTTTTATTATGGACACTGAAAAAATTAAAACACACGTAGGTTGTTTTAACATATATGCCAGTAGAGAAACACAGTCCTTCTCTTCAGGTGACAGTTTCAGTTGATTGCATTGTCTCTTTTGTCTGAATAATGGTGCCAAGCAAGTGGATGATTTAGTTGCAAGGAAAACTTAACTTAATTTTCATTTCCTACATTTCCATTCTGTCCTTGTTTTGATAACTCTTCACTCACCAGGTGCACAATGTTTTAAATTGTGCTTTCAAATGTGCTAATGTAAATTCCAAATCACTGGCATCTGCAGAGAGGGACAGGAAGTTCATCCCCAGCGTCGGTGCTGTTTTAAGTGCAATATCACGGTGGTATTTTAAGGTCAGCACTATGATCAGAGAGACTTTACAAAGAAAGTGGGTTACTTAGGTAACTGTATAATGCACCTAAACATGATCAGCTCCCTCGGCAGATTTACCACTGAATAACAAGGGCAGGAATGCAAAAATAAAAGCGTGCAAGAAGAACAGATTTAAAAGAAATAACTCACACATTTTCATCTGGAGGCTGTAGGATCTTCTCACCAAATTCTTTGTCAAAGAACAAAGTAATGAAATTTTAAAGTTTTTACTACAATAACCTTGGATCTCCCAGGGAATATTCAGTGAAATATGAGAGAGGTTTTAATACCTGGAAGCACAGCTGCATTATACTGAGGTCAGTTCAGGAGCACTATTGAGACTCTAGGCCATAATGACTCCATATGGAGCTGGACAGTAGTAAGGTAATAAACTTTCACAGTGTGGTTTCTTTGCTCAGTGCAACACTCACATAATTCAGCAGTTACTCATTTTTCATTCAGTGGAAAAGGCTTTTTTTCCCCCTTTAAGAGCCACCATGTGCTCATTCTTTCCTCCTCATCACAGAAGGTTTACATATCCAAAGAAAACATTAACTGAATTCACAATTAAAAATCCCCAGAATTTTATGACTGTCTGAATGCTGTAGAGATGGGAAATTCCTCAGTCCTTGACCCCTACACAAAGATGTTTCCGTTTGTCTAAGACACTGGTGTTAAATGGATATTGGCCTTAGCTTCTGGAGTAATAAGACACTAAATGCATTTGAGGACACAGAAATAAGAAATTGGGGACAGCTGCGGACAGCAGATTTGGGACACTGGTATCATGTATGTAACAAATCTTTATTAATAAGTACATTAAATCCCATATTTTTCATTTATAACCGCTGCATAATTTCCTGTTAACACTTCATGTAAATTCCAGATAAGGTAATAATTTTTTTTCAGAATTCTATTTCTGTTTCATTATATGTTCTACACTCTGCCCCACAGGTCAGTCGCATGATTGAAGTTTTATGCCTCATTAAAATTCCCCTAGTTAAAACATGGAGACAGAATTTTGGTAATTCTTTCTCCACAACTACAATTAACCATTCCACTGGATTCCTGTATTACTGCAATCCAAGTTTAAAAATTACTGTATGGTGAGATGGTCAAGGGGTCTAAATGTCCTAAACATAAGGCTCTTATCTTTCTTTGCTCCAATGGCTGAAAAACCCTGCACCACCACCTCCCAGTTCAGTATTTCTAGCTAGCAGCTGCTATCAGAAACCTAAATAACAAAAATATGCAAACTTGCACACTAATTCCCTTTGGAGATAGATCTTGGCTGCAGCCCTGTCATAAATCAGAGAATTTCGATATGAAATGAGGCAAGCAGCTCTAATCATTTCTGCATTTCAAATTGGATCACTGGCTCAATCACTGGGCTTTTTTAAACTGCTTGCCTAAGAGCAAATGTGAGGCGGGAGATAATTCTGAAGAAATCTCTTCTTTTGTGGCCGTAGAACTCTTTTAACTGTTTCAAGACTGAAGGCCACATTTCAGTGATAATAACATATATCTGCTGCGAGAGATATGGATCCTTAAAGACATCTTCCCTCTCTTTCAACTCATAGAATTCCATCAATATCTGCATATATTATATATATTAATATATGTGCATGTGCATATGGGTGTTGTGTGCATAAAAAGAGAGGGAGAGAAAAGAAGAGAGAAACATCTGACATGTAGCCTCAGTATATTTCCCTTTGGAATTTTCTCTTCTGACATACTCGGTGTGAGTTTGAATTGCTGCAATGACTGCATAGTTAACTTTGTACACATACACCCAGGCACATTGGAAATTTATTTAACGATGAAAGCAAAACTGAAAAGTAACCCTCACCCGCCCAGGTTTTGGCTCAGAAATTAATCAGAATATAAAATCAAGGTAAACAGAGATCTTTGATAATTTGGTATGACCTCCAAAGGCCTCCTCCTTACCCATCAAAGTCCTGAAAATCTCCTTTATTACACTATTGATTTTCTATTTTCATGCCTTATCTAAACCCTGAAAACAATATATCACAAAAATTACCCTTACAGTCAATTACTGTGCAAACAGCATCCTCTTGACTCACTGTTTTTATGCCCAAAGTATCCACTCTTTTTCACCCAAACAGTACTACTGGCTTGTTACAGTTTCAGTGTCCTCACTGCAGTGCTTTGAAATTGAATTTAACTCTATTATCAGCAGGCTTTTGTAATCTCATGTAAGCCTAATAGTGATCAGATGGAATTTTACAGCTAAGCTCCCTGCATTTTGAGGACTAATTTAAAATATTTATATTTTTCTTTTTTATTTTAGACTGTTAAAAAAATCACCTAACCAGGTTTTATTGTCTCCTATTTTCACCTTCTAGCATCTCATACTCTATTTTCTTTCTGGAAGCTCAATACATAATTTTTGATACGTAATCATCTGTTAATAAAATTTAGTAAACTGCTTCATTCAACACTGATCCGGATTTTTGATGATTTTAGTATCACTGCACAGTGCTAGTGGTGCAGTCATGAAACAAATAACACTGTTTTGGATTATCTCATCTAAGTATAAAAATATGCTACTTGGTAAGAGCATCCCCAAACTCTACATTGCCACCCACACTTGATCCTGTCAAGGATTAAAAATATGCATATGTTTATATATACACATACACATATACACATACACATACAAACATATAGACACAGATAGAGGTATGTACGTATGTACTTTTTTCAGACAGCTGCAAGGGCTATACTGCCAGTGTTCTCCGATTCTTCCACCATGCACACATAAAAAAGAAACCTAAAGAACTCCTGTCATGATTGTCAGAGAACATGCTGAGGAGCCCAGTTCACCAACAGACAGGTTCCTGCACCCAATGACACTTAATACTGAAATCTGGAGCCAGCACATCCACGGAGTTCAAATGATGCTTCAGGATCTGCCATGATTCGCTCTTCTTGATGACAGATTTGGTTTACATGAATAAACCTCAGAGTTCATTCCCCCTTTGCCTAAATGAATTTTGGAAGAAGGGTAAACCCAAAAGTGATCTGTGATCTCCAGGAACCCAAGCCTTTAAGCACAGTGACACTGGCTGGTATCTACCCATCATCAGTGCTCAGCAGCTGTGCACAGCCTGCAGGGCCTGCAAAATCAGCCCACGAAGCAGCACAGTGGAAACCAAAGCCCAGTAACACCAACATCCAGACCGCCAGTAGGCTTTTACTCTTCTATTCCAAACAATACATTCAATGTTAATACATCAAGCCTCATGGGGTCTGGCCCGTTAAGTTTGAGGATTTGAATCTCATGAATGCGGAATCTGCATTGTTCTCAGCAGAGGTCACTTTGCTGTGCATGTAGGAACACGCGGGTTGCTTCAACAGCTTACAAGTGTAAGAGAATTGTCAAACCCATTTTGAGCTCACCTCTGTTTCTTCTGTGTCTCAGGGCATGCAATCCCAAATCCTCATGGCTCAGTGGGGAGTTACAAGCCATACACTGATGCTGTTTCAGGAGCAGAGTGTTTGATGTTACCTCTCTGACTCGTCTAACTATCACCAATAAGAACTTAAAATGACCTACCTTATTCCTCCCACCCCACTGGTATTTTTCTGCTGAAAAAGGGTGCAAACTTCATAGCACCCACATTAGAAGAAAGCAGCCCCATACCAGGTCTGAAATTGCTCTCCAATGTACAACATGCATCATGATTTAAGTGATTAAGGAGGTGCCAGCAATAGTTCAATTGAGCAATCATTAGTCTTTTAATGCATGTTATCATACTTTCCCCTCTCTCTACCTTGGTTTAAAAAGGCCTCATGATTAATGTCACCTTTCTTCTAAAAATGTGCAAGCAAACAGTTCACCATAAAGTTTTGATTTTATGTTAATTTTCTGATAGTATCTATTTCTTTGCTTACATTTAAAAAGTGTCCACTGCGGGAAAAAAAAATCAATCTAGACCACATTGAAACATTTAAATGTGACCCCAGGCTGCTTCTAGAAAACACTAAATGAAGGTAAATTGTAACAATTTTTAAGAAACATCTGTTTTTATACAGATGTTTCTCATAAGCACTGGCTGTGGCATGGCTGTAGACAGGTGCACAGAGCTGCAGTATGTCACCAAGTTACACATTTTTTTTTCTCTAGGGATAAACAATATTTTTTTACTGGTTATCTCACTGCTGTTGTTGTTGTTATTTTCCTTGTCAGCACAGCAGAGTGAAATAGCTTCTTTGAGCCGAGATGTACAGCATCTTCTCAATTATTAAAATTCAGTGCCATGTTACTAAAACCCTAATAGTTATAATATAATTAAGCACTCCAGGCTTCACAATCCTAAAAAGTATTAACCCAGTAACATGATAATAGAGGAGTTCAGGTGAAAAATGGATCTTCATGGTATGTCATAGAAATGACCTCCTCTACACACAACCCTTTTGACACCTGTGGGAAGAGGTTTTCTTCAGGCATGCAACCCCAAAGCATTTTGAAAGAAATTTCTTGCTTGGTGGAAAATTCAGGCTTTTTATAACTCCCTTCTTTTCTTCTCTAACTTCACGTTTCTGATTTACATATTCAGAGTAGAGAAAAAAGTTACAAAAGATACAAAGACCGGATATGAAAAAATAATAGCCACATATTTTGGTGATAAGTCTTCTATACCAATTGTATTCAATACACTGAGGATATTCAGTGTATTCATAACTTCATATGAAAATCAGTGGGATTCCAGAAAATTCCCGTTTCTTTTGTTGCTGAGATACTGAATATAGAGGAACTGTATGGAGAACGAAATAAAATATGGACAAAGTAACAAAAAAACAACAAAAAACCAAAAAAAACCAGACAAACCAAAACCCACAAAAAATTATGAAAAAGATAGGATCTACAGAATGTAAGGATTTCACAGCAATGTCATGTCAGTACTGTCACACTTTATACAGTATTTTTCATCTTTAGAGTACATATTTTACTATATCACTATTTAGATCCCCAAATATAATAGCATGTTTTACTAATTGCTGCTTGAAGAGTTTTAACTTCCACAAGTCCTGAATGTTTTAAACTTTAATTACACACAGTTAATATGAAATAGAGTTGTATTTCATCATTGACACCTTTATGAGGGTTGCAAGCATCCCACTTATGGCTCTATTCTCCACCTTTCAGGGCTGCAGGCACCATTTCCATCTCCTTGCACTCACTGTTAAAGGTACAACTGGACACATCAGCAGTTCCTCTGCTCATCACAGACAGGGCAGCCATGATCTCACTTTGTACTTCAGACAACTTGTTGAACCACTCTTTTTAGATGACCTACAACTTCTCTTTTGAGAGTCTAGGGGTTTTCTGTGGTTTGGGTTTGGTTTTTTTTTTTTTTGGTTTTTTTTTTTCTTTTGGGTTTTTTTTTTCTTTTGGGTTTTTTTTTTCTTTTGGGTTTTTTTTTTCTTTTGGGTTTTTTTTTTCTTTTGGGTTTTTTTTTTTTTGTTTGTTTGTTTGTTTGGTTTTTTTTTTATCTGAAAAGCTGCAAAACTCTTTTAAGATGAACCCCCCTTTCGCAATGAAATGTGTCTGAAATTCTAACCTTCTCAAAACTGAAACACTTCTCTAATTCATTTACAAAGATGAGTTCAAAAAGAAGGCAAGAAGGTGTGCCATAGTCTCAAGGAAACCAGAGTCAGCCCAGCATTGCCTACAAATTCCTAGCTAGGCATGGATAATGAAATGGCCTATTTCATTATCCACATGAGGTCTTTCCCCAAAACTTATCTCAAACATCGGTTCCCAGTGCACAGGTCAGTTAAGATGTGGCAACAGGACATTTACTTCCCAGTAAAGACAAATACCTAAGGAGTGATCCAAATGCAAAGGAATAAAGTGCACTACTCAAACTAAATGTATTAAAAGTAAAGTATACAACGTGTTGAAAGAATTATTTCAGTCTCTTAATTTCAATTGAGGCTGAACAACAATAACTTTACATTTTCCTGCAGTCTTATTCTGTCAGCCAAAAATGTAGCTAAAAGCTTATGAAGTAAGGAGATTCAATTAAAACAAGCACCTTTCTCCAGTTCAGATCAAAGGTGACATATATCTTTTAATGTGCTCTTTTGAATGGTGAGAAAGAGAATAGCACTTTATGTTAAAAACCATTTTTTTATCATTCTGCTTTCCATCTCTGCTTCATTTTACACAGGAATCTTTTCTCTTTACAATTCAGTGCAACATGTGTAAACATGGATTATACCACATCAGAAACCAAGTTAGCTATCTCAAGAGAATTTGTATCTCTGCTGTGTGTAAGTAAGCAGATTAATTCCTAGATCAGGCATTACCTAATGCATTTTCAATTCAATTTCTTCTTTTCTTTCTGCAC
Organism: Onychostruthus taczanowskii; assembly: GCF_017590055.1. NCBI lineage: Eukaryota > Metazoa > Chordata > Aves > Passeriformes > Passeridae > Onychostruthus > Onychostruthus taczanowskii. The sequence goes on along the minus strand of NW_024501459.1, from coordinate 23,568,838 downwards.
ACAAGATCAGGGAAGTGGGATTATTTTATTAATTTAACTAATATTTTGCATGTTTTTCTCTGTTATCTTTCTTTCCTCTAAAATTTTTTGTTAGCTCTTAGTGAGTGATTTAATATGAGCAAGGATGTGTAAAGACAAGAGACTGTAGCCCTCAACACCTTACAGAGAAATAAATGACCTGGGAGTGACAAACTTTTCCTCCCAATGCACTACTGGGAATAAGGAATTCTCACATTTTTCAAACCCTGATCTACAGCAGCACAACCTGCCTGGGGTAAGCTCAGTTATTGTAAGAAATTTGGGAGGAGATTATTTATTCATTAACATTTATGCTGCTTTTATGGAAAAGCTCAGAAGTAAATAATGAGCCAGTCTGTTTTTATTACAGCAGTGCCTGCTAGCACTGTTTGAGGTAAGGGTCTGTCAACACATCACAAAAGCATGGGATTTGCAGTGTAAGATCAGTCCACTGGTCCATCGAGCCTGCTAGCATGCCTCTGGTAGCACCCAAGTCTGATGCTTAAGCAGAAGATGGCACAGTAAGCCCTTAATACACCTGACTAATTGTGTGCAATGCTAAACTCAGGCAGGGGCAGAAACAAGAGTTTCCTGCTTGCTCTCTGCTGGGCTCACTTAATGCCTGAAGACAGAAAGCGATTATGCCCCCGTAAGCAGCAAAGTAACAGGCAGTGATAAAAGGATTCTTTTCAAGTCAGCCCTACAACTGGCCTAAGGAATGGGTGTGCTATCCTGAACAGGGAAACTCATCATATATTTCTAATTTACACTAAATTATCATTCAGTCTTTAAAAAAAAAAAATCCTTAAAATCACTTCTAAATGCTACTTCAAAGACATTAACTCTAAATTACCTGTTTGGGGTGGAGCTGGAAATAAAGGAAGGGCAAGTCCTTGAACATCACAAAAAGATCTTGAAGATCAGCATGAATAAGGACAGAGAAATTAGAGAAAGGAGAAGGAAACACAGCTGAAAGAGTGAACAAGGAGAGATTGGAAAGTGAGGAGAAAGGCTAAGGGGCAAGTACCAGAAATATAAATAAAAGATAATTATCAGAATATGTGGGACAGGAAAGTAAAGAGCCAAGGGAATCCATGTGGCTGCAAATGATGCTGAAGGGAGAGACCTGTTTGGGTAAGAACAGAGTAACATGACAGAGGAAATCAAAGCCACTGACAGAACTTCACCTTTCCACAATGCACCAGACTCTCTACTCTTTAAGACCCTCAAGTTCTGCATTCCAGGTGATCTTACAGAAATATTCAAAAGTTCAGAATAGAACAAAATGTCAAATAGGGGTGTATGCATGAAGACATGGAACAGCAAAAACTGTTAAATACATTGCTAAATAACCATCCAAATAGACCAACAGGAAAAAAAAACCAAACAAGAGAGCACTATCAATGGCTGAAGCTGATGAAGATGTCAGGGCATTTGGAGATTTTTTGACCAGAGCTAAGGACTGCAAGAACTTTTATAGCTTTTGAGATACATTTGGTATTTCTCCTGCAGAATAATTTCCTTCATCCAAACCTGAACTCTTCTTTGTCAGTATCTGCATGAATGCAGCAATAATCTGTAGTGCATGCTTTACACAGCTATAAGGTGATCCTGTACGTATTCTCAAACTCCCCCTGCCACAGAGCAACCCCACCCAAACCCACCCAAACAATCAAACAGGAACCAGGGATTTTTTTTTCCTAAAATGAGTAATTTTTTTTCTCCCTAGACATTTGTGAAATTAGTTATTTTAGTTGTCACCCCTTTCAGAGAATGATGTTCATATCTAAAGTTAAAATTAATACAAATGACTGAAGAGGCACAGCCTCATTACAAAGGATTTATACACAAACCCTCTTATCAATACCAACCTCCTAGTTCTTAGACTCCTAAAGACAGAAATATGGAGCTACAAATAACATTCATTTCCCAATTACTATGCCAACCAGCTCTTTTATTATAGACTGTATTTGCATTTGACTGACTGGCCTATTGGAAACATAGTGCTGCTACACCATCATCAAGCATTTTCTCTTTTTCAAAGACATAATCCAGACTATGCACACCAGTGCACTATCTATTGGTTTAATCATCCCTTTACATTATAAGAGATCCTACTCTTTGCAAGTTTGGATTTTTTTATATACTTTCATGTTCAAATTTTAAGGCACCAGTTATGAAATGATGGGAATTTGTTGCAGAGTAATTGTTTCTTGACTTATGTATCAGCTTACTGATTTTCTTTTATTTTTCATAGGTGGTACATTTGAGAATGCATTCAAAGAAGCATTGTTTTGTATTTGCATTTTCTTTATAGCTAAGATCTGCATATAATATACATAAGAAGTATAATCTTCTTTTGTATCATTAATTGTCTATGAACAGATGGATTCCCAAATGCCTATTTTTCAGTAACCATTTTCTTATAAAGTATAAAAATTAGTTCAGTTAGGGTGCTAATGTACAACTCTTTGGATGCCTTCTTATCATTTCAGGGAATAATCTCATAACACAGGTGATTGTATAACCTGTAGGAAACCTGAGACCTCCAGTGTGCTGTCAGGCAGATCTGTTATTTTCTTTGTATCTTGATCTTCCATGAGAAAATGTTTCCCATTCTTTGTCTATAAGTTCTTTCAGTAAGGGATTTCCTCTTGTCCATCTTGATTCAAGCATTGTAATAACAGCAGGATTATCTGTTTTGTGATATTTAATAGGCTAGACTGGATACCAAAAACTTCTTGGGGTAGAAAGTGAAAATAAAAAAAATAAAGTTATAACAATTAAAATACTAGAATTCAAATAAATAGTCAAAAATACTGTTGTCCGTTATTTATACAGGTATAGTTGACTTTAATCTTCTCTTGTTGCTTCCTAGTCTAGCTGTTTTGGAGTCAGATTTAAAGTGAACTGACTTCACTGTCACACAAGATGAACAGAATGTCTCACACTTGCTGCATGTGGCCAATGCTGGGAACTAAAGAATGGAATAAATGGAATAGTTTGCTATTATGAAAGTAAAATTATGGCTCTTCATCATTCTTTATATAAGGAGAAAGAAGGCATATTGATGGAAAAATCCACCTTGCTTCTTCAAATATATCCAATTTTCTTAATGATATCCTTATTTTATACGTGTCTGGGAGTAAGGCAGAAAATGGTAGTGCTCTGCTTTGCATTGTGTCTAAAATTAAACTCATCATGGTTTCAGAAGATGAAAGAAAAGTCATCTCTCCTGCCCCACTGAAACATTTGTGATTCTACACCTAGCACACCCTGGCCAAAAATATGTCACAAAGACTTCTGAAATAAAAACAGGCAAATGAAAAGTGATGCTATTCCATGAATTTGAAAATATTTCAGAATTAAAAAAAACCCAAGATATAAATAATACAGAAAATTGCCTAAAAAGTGAACATTTTAAAGAGATCAATGTTTAAAAAAATTCAAAATTCTACCAGTACTCTGTTTTTGACTAACATTCATGACAAATCGTTGTCACCAGTCTATTGAATGCCATATTGTGGAAATGCATCAGTGGAACAACACCCATTTTTGGATACAAATACTGCAATGATGTATCAGATTACACAAGAAACACATTTGTTATGGACACAGATTAAAATAAAGTTGGATAAATGGCAAAAAACATCTTAAGAAAATTCTGCGCTGTCTAAAATCTTGACATATTTCAAATTTCTTTCAAAGATACATTCTTTCCATTTTTCTCAGGAATGATTTTAAAATTACTCTGCTCCTCCCTCTGCTTGTTGCAACTAAAATGAAAAGCAAAATGAAATATACATCTTTATTATTATACATCTATATAAGTGTAAAAGTATGCACTATTCAATGGAAGCAAGAAATGTCTCACTTTTTATGGGCAAAAGACCAATCAAATATTCTTATACACAACTTATAGGGGAAATTTTTCATCTATAGAAATCCACATTGATGACTTTTAAATTTCAATTTACAGTGTTTTCATATATGATATTAAAACAGTAAGGAGTGGTATTTAATTGAATCAAAAGGCAATATGATGATAGTGAGTTCAGTTATGCTTTTACTGTTAACACTGGTGCAATGATTTATTCATTTGTCATTCCACTTACTTTCAGGTTCGAACAAACATAAATTAAACTTACACATACTCATAACTACCAGTTGGCACAAATGTGATAGTGGTAAAGACATATACATAAATAATTAGCAGAGATCATGATACTATATATGTTCTATTCCAAATTAAAAACTTTCTGACTTTGTCTAGTGAAAACTATCATTCCTGTCATGTGCACATTCTTCTCTTTCAGAAAACATAATGATAAATTTAGTGACTGGTGTGGCAAATGTGAGGAATTGTAATCAAGTTGAGAAGTGCAAAGGAAATCCAAGTCAAACACAAGAAATTGGAGATTTTGGTCAGACACAGTCAGTGAGAAGTGTCATTACTGAAATGGGTATGGTTGGTAAACACTGCCCAAGTCTGAGCACATCACTAATATTAGCATCTAAATAATGGGATGGGCATTCAAACAGACCTCAATTTCTGGAAAAATGAGGAAATTTCTGATTTTTTAAAAAAAAATTTAAAATTCTACTCTAGAATAACTTAACAGCTCTATTAATGTATCACTTGGATCCTTTCTCCCCACAGCAGTCTAGTGCTCAGGGAACGTGCCTTGCACAGGAAGCCATGCATGAGGCCCTTTGATGCCAACCTTAGGCACAGAACTAGTGCCACTCACATTTTGCAGACCTGCCATCAAAACAACAGGTTATTCACTATTCACTTTTCATTTTTTATCTATTCTGTTGCACTTTTTTATTTACTGGATAATAGAAATTAATGGCTTTAAGGAGAAAAGGGCACTGCAGGTCTCATATATCCCATGCAATATCCTCTGGGCTCTGCTTTGGTTTCTTCGACTAAATCTTGAAAAGTTTTACATTAAGAGTAACCATATTTTTCAGCTAAACAGCATTATGGTGCTTTGTGTTTTCTGATTATTCATCTCCATCAGTAACTATAAACAGCTGGCACTGGTGCCAAATTTGTTACAGGGAGATTAATGTTGGCAGCACAAGAGCTTCTGAGCTTTTAAAAATAAATTTGGCACCAAACTCCAAAAGGGTTCATCATCACTGATCTAGACTACATCCTTCTTCATCAGAAAATAAGTATAAAAATTTCTATCTAAATAAATACTCACACTTTATTTGTATTTTCTTCCACTAGTTTTATGCATATAGGAAGAATTCTCTGAAGTCATCTGCAAACTCACAGCATTTTTCTTTCCCTATCTCTAAAAAGCTCACGTCTGCTGCTTTAGTGTGACGTAACTGCTACTACACTAATCTTAATCATTGCCATTTTGGCTTTTGGCTTCCACACTCACTTATTGCCATTGCATTCATGTCTGGTTTAAAACCAGGACCTAAGCTAGCTGAGGCTAGCAGCTGTCTTTTTAATATCAGGTCCAGAGCCTAGCAAAAAAGCAGGATTAGTTCCTGACTCGAACCTCAACAGGCTGCAGCACTACAGATGTTAAATATCATAATAATGATTGTATCTTCCTCACACAGTGATTATTAGCAAAGCTGCACAGCTTTCAAAGAGCCCTTGTTTTTACTTTTCACCAGCAGCTGAAGCAAGGAACACATTTCCATTACAAGATGAAGCTGTACAATCTCATCCAACAAATGATCTCACTATGACCCTCACACTAACTTTGCTATTAAGCAAAAACAGGCACATTTTCAAATATTGATTTCAACTAATGTCTGATCCTAACAGGCATGATCTTATCGGGGCCCCACTATAATAGAAGGAGTGTCAGAGTTAAACAGAATAGGTTTAGATAAGATCACAATCTTCCTCACCATGATGTGATGCTATCACTGAGTGAGTATAGTATTTGCAGTAATTATCATTAATAGATATTGGCAACAGGAAGAGTGGTCACTGCTAAGATCTAAACAAATTTGTGCATGATTAAATAAAACAAGTTTTATCTGAACAGTGGGTCAGGGCATGTTATGTTCCCCAAGAGACTTCATTTGCTGCCTTCATTTTTTTCTTTGAAATGATAGATATTGAATTAAGAGAGAAATATTGAGGAACAACATTGCTGCCTTAGTTTGTTCTGTATCTTCTCTTTTGTGGTAAACTGCCACTTCAGTCTTCCTGCTGCTTTCCTGATGTCTACTTAGACCAGACATCCCATGCCAGGTTGTGTTGACAGACCCTGGTGCCAGGGTTTGGCTCAAGAGCCATGGCCACAGCTGATTTCACAGCACCCTCCCTTCTCAGTAGAGACCAGAGCAGCAAGCAACTGTCTGACAGGAGGTGTTGGAAGCAAAGGCTCATCCTTCCAGGCTTTGAGCCCTGCAGCTGTTTCCTTACTTGAACTGTTCCTCACAGGAATTGGGGCAGCCCCACAGTGGGCTAGCCTAGAGGACTTGCTTCTAATGTAAGTGTGGGCTGTGGCAAAAGCCACAAAAGAAAAGACTGACAGACATCTGGCCTAGTTTGATTTTTGCTTCACCATTTGTTCTGATTGTGGTAGGGTTTCTGCATTCTCAGAAAGAAGGTGGTATTGTAAAAGGGAGTACCTGCTTTGATGTGGCAAATTCTATGTGAAACTCTGAAGTCTTTCTCCCCTGAAGCTGTTAGCATATAAGGTCAAAACAGCACAGAATGAAAACAATAATTTATATCCCTGGAAAAAATTTTATCAACCTAGAAAAACTGAAAACACCAATACAAAAAAAAAAAAAAGTCAGCTGATAGTTATGTTTGTACTTATTGTAATGAAACAGCAGAAGCATAGCTAAACTTTCACAGACCCAAGCCATATAAAAATAGTACTTGAGAAAAGGCTGCAAATCTAAAATCCCTTTAACTATTATCAAAATTTTATCCAAATTTTATCAAAATTTTATCATCATTATCAAAAATTAGCCATGTTGCAATATGTAGAATTAAAAGGGAGTAATCAGAATTCCAAGAAGCAATGTTCTCTATGTCTATTGTGACAACAATATTTTATTCTAATACCCTACTTTTCACCCTTACAGAAATTAGCTAATTAAGTAAATTTAAAAAACATTTCTGAATTAATAGTGTACTTGCCAAGATTACAAAAATATTGGTCTTCTATACAGAAACCTACAGGCAGCTTTTCTACTTATCTTCATGTATTTGTCTTCTCAAATGTGTTATTAACTCCAGAGTACTGAAATCTTTTTTGATAATCACTGAAGATGAATGTATCAGGACAATCAGCAGCATATGGAACACAGAATGCCGCCAGATGTTAACACACTAAAATAAAGCAGAACCATCCAAGTATTCTGTACCTTGTCTAAAAATAATATACTCATTGACCTTAACCCTATCAAACCAGTCCCATCTTCAAGGTCATATAAATAACAAATATTTATCTTCTATGGAGAGGCTGTACATGCAGCATTCAGTGTCGGAAAATGCTAAGCATACCTAACCCTACTGCTCTGAATGGAAGTTTGGGGTGCTCAGCACCTCCTGCCAGTGCTCAGTGCTAGGCAAAATCAAGTCCTAAATGTACTAGGACTTGGTTTGGCCTAGACACCTAGTTCAAAAAAACCAGCTGGATTAAAAAATACAGACATACAACTGCAACCTCTAACACATACTTAATTTGGAAGAGATTTGCCCATGCTCTATGTTGCCTTGACAGAATAATTTCAACCACCTTTGTTATCCCTATACAGATTTCAAGTGAGAATACCAAGGCAGCGTGCTACTGTACGTCTCATGAGGTTGAATACTAGGCTGCAGTGGGTCATGGCAGCAAATTCCATCCTGTGAAACTCTTTACTTCCCTACACCTGCAATTATCCCAGAGGAGACTCTGCAAGTGCAAGACACTGTGCTCCAACAGCACAGCAAAGAAGCACAGAAAACAATGAGAATGTCATGACTGCATTTCTGAAGAGTTCAGGAGACCTCTCAGTTATGGCAGTAATAGTGAACAAACAGATAGTCAAGTATCTTTGGTATGACTGACAAGAAAATACTTATTAGAGGTCAGAAAGGCCATTTAGTCCCAAGTATGCTCCTAGCCAGAGCAAGCTAATAGGTGCTACTACAAAGCTACTTAAAACCTGCAACAACCCCTAACAACCAGACTTGGGACAGGGAATGCAAGGAATGTTAAGGAGTCACAACCACACCAAGTGGTCTCACATTTGTGAGGTCAAGTTTCAAAACACGTATATTATTCTTATTTTCCACAGCTGAATGTGGTGGCGTGGGGGAAAGTGGTTTCAAAGTAATCAATGTATATGCAGTCTTTCACTGCACACAGGCATCACTTCTGCATGCATTTAAGAGATTTACTAGCACAGAAGCACAAAATGAACTCTGAGGATGCTGGTGATGCCAAGAATCTCCTTGCAAATGTTTCCATATTGAACCCACAGTATATTCTCTGTTTTTCAGTCTGTCTAATAGGGGCTCTGGTACCTGATAGAGAATGACTGACTATAAAAATAAAGATTCAGCTTACTCCCTGAGGTACGCTGTACTGCCAGATCAAAGTGCACACACTTGGCATCCTGAAAATGCAATACTACTGCTCTTACTCTGCAAATGCATGGCACAAAACTGGGGACAATGATCCTTAGAATCCTGGGACAATGATCCTTATATTTCTATTTAAAAAAGTATGGAAAACTTAGAAACAACGTCCTCAGTAGAACTGGAAGTAATGTTTTAAAAAAGCTACACTGATTTTATATTGGCTATAATTCTAACTTTAGTTAGCAAGAAAGTGGAGTGGGAAGGGAGAATATTCAGAAGAAAAAAACATGCAGGCAATCGGCAAGGGACATGCCAAAGAAATATAGCAGCTTACTTCCTTATCTCACAGCTAGCCCTTGTTATATTTCAATTAGATTTTGAAACCAGTATCCTATACTGGTATGACCAACTGTCTAGCTTCCTGTAATGTCCCATCTGCCATCTTCTACAAAAAAACAGTGTCTCATTCTGCTCCTTTTAAAGTCAATCTTGAAAGATTTTAGCTACCTGCAGGCATTTCTGGGCAGCCAAACAAGTGAAGTTGGCTGCAGACATTTCTCAGCATCAGGCTGCCAAAAGCCACAGGGTCATCTGCTCCTCTCCTTCCCCCACGCCACAGCTCAGCTGCGCCTACACCACTCCTGTCGTCTTGATCCAGCCTGTTCTGAAACTCACCAGCCACAGATTTACTGCAACCTCCTGAACCTCCTCCTGCTCTTCACTCTCATTAACATTAGGAAGCTCTTTCTCCTAGCTAACCTAAATCTCCCTTGCCCACACCTTGCTGAGTCTGGAAGCTTCACCCAATGCAATCCTTCATGTCGTGCATGGTTTGTGATCCAGGTGGATCCAAGAAAGAAGGAAAATCCTCCACCACAGATGCATGCAGGATTAAGATGGTATTTTGACTTGGAGGAGGTGAATTGACCACAGTGAGAAGGGAAACAGAACTAAGGTAAAATACTGGATCCCAAAAGATAAGAATATGATCTGGAATTTAACAAATGTTTATAAACAACGAAATCCAATATTTAATGTAGTAAATGCAACTGCATCCAACAGGAAGACACAGTGTAGAAGCAAAGCAGTAAGACTAAGAGGTACCATAAGGTCCACTGCAGAATTAAAAATCTGCAATAGTAGAACCAGGCCTGCTTCAACACAAGCAGAAAAGAAGGAACTAAGATATTTTGGATCTACTATTGTTTTCTGATTTATTGCTCTCTTTCCTTTATGCTAATTTGCCCCAGTTTTCTTCCAAAAGTGAGGACAACAGCTTGCAGGAGAGAGAGAGAGAGGGAAGAATCCTTCCTCACCTCCCCAGCTTCGAGGCACACCTCCCTCAGCTCCCCTAAACTTGTCTTTAATGTCCTCACACATCACAGGAGTTCCAGTTTCTTGTTTAAAAAAGTGGCCACCCATCCCCCAGATCAGAGACTGTCATGTGGAAAAGAAAGCTTCAAAGAAAAAGAAATATTTTGGGAAATGTGAGATGCTTTTAAATAAATACATAAATAATAATTACTAACATATATAAAGCTTTTATTAAAAATAGTATCTTCTATGTATTTCAGAAATCAAATGTCAAAAACAAGATATAATGTGACAGAAAGAATTCTGTGACAGTAAGAATTTTAAATTATAAGACATATTCTCAGAGTGAGAATAATCTACATAAACTGTGATGATATCTCGTATGTTATGTAGTTTTCCTAAATGCATCAGTAGTGCTCAGAGTGCTGTTCTTCCCTTACAGCGCAGAAAGAACAGTATTTTGTCTATGCAAAACTCAATTATTTTCTAAATATGTTAAAAGAGCTCAAACCTATATTTAATGATTCAAAAATTGTGAAGTATTTTGCAAACACATTAAAATACATTAATAAAAAGAAAGAGGGTAAAAGTTTAGTAATTCATTTTAAGTTATTTAAGATGGAACATGATTATTACAGAAGCACAGAATCATTTAGGTTGGAAAGGTCCTCTGAGATCACCAAGTCAAATCTAGTCCTTTCCCTGATCAGCACCTTGTCACCAGACCATGGCACTAAGTGCCATATCCAGTCATTCCTTGAACACCTCGAGGGATGGTGAAACCCACGCCTCCCTGGGCAGCCTGTTCCAATGCTTAATAATCCTTTCTGTGAAGAAATTCCTCCAATGCCCATCCTGAACCTCCCCTGGCACATCTTGAGGAGGTTTCCTCTTGTCCTGACACTGGTTACCTGGGAGAAGAGACCGACCCCCTCCTTGCTAAAACCAACAAAACAATATAAATATGAAACCACATAAACCCCAATGAGGCTATGCATATAATTTCCCACGTATGGAGTATCAGGACACACAAGTAAACCTATAAATAAGTAACACCACCAGGCAGAGTAGTGGCTGTGCAGGCCTTGCTGCAGGTCTGGGGCTGCTAGGGAAGGTAGGGACAGCAAGCGACGGCGCCTCCCGTGCTCTTTGCTCTGGAGCCCCTGTGGCTGGAGCTGGCTGTCTTTTGAGCTTCCTTGGAGTCTGAGGAGCCACCAAAGGATTAGACCGATGAACTTGTTCTCCAGGCTTGATAAATGAGGCTCAGGACATTAATAAGCTTCACTCAGCACTGAATTTCTCAAGCCAAGCTCTGAACTTCTTTGGGCATACTTAGGTAGATTTGTTGCCTCTGGAAAAGGAATCATGCTGCTACTGGACATGGGATACTTCAACATCATTAGAAAAGGAGCTAGAGCCAAATGGTGAAGAAAGTTCAGCAAAATTAAGGTATTTAAAATAAAACAGATTTTTAAGACCTAGTAACAGTCAATACCTCCTTCTGACTAGAATATGCTATTTTCCTATTTCACAATCACTTACATTGTGTGGGTATATACATAAGCACGAATATATAGTTACTATTTTTTTGTCTATTTTTAAATATCCATTTATTATATATTTATGTATTCACACATACTGTACTAACAATACTTACTAGAAATATTGAGAGTGTTTTTCCTATTCAAAACGTTCAAACCCACACTTTCACACAACACAGTTAATTTGGCTGGCAACGAAACAACCAGAATTAACTTTAATATCCATCCTTCTTGAAAATTTATAGGCTACTTCTCTCAAACATATTCAGATGGAAAGAGAACTGATCTTTGGAATTTTCGTCATTCCATCACTGTATGAAAGTGATCAGTGAGCAGCCACTATCTTAACTGAATCCACAGGTCTATTCTTTTAAGTAATTTATTTATTGAATGAAGATAGCAAATAATTTAAAATATTGTTATTGTTACTATGATATGGTACCTTGGTCTGCACGTTTTATTAACAAGAAATTTCAACATCACCAAAATGTGAAATTTCACATCAGGATTTTCTCTACAGTACACTTTTATTCCAAATAACTGCCTACTATGGCATCCACAAGTCTTATGGAAAGCATTTGTTGATGTTTTCATAATCTTATGCATTTGTATGTCCAGACAGCACATCTTGACAACATACTGAGTGCAACAAAGTGCTACCACAGTTCCACAGGCAACAGCATCTCAGTGCTTTTTTCACTACCAGTGTACCCTAAGGCTAACTATCCTTAGGCAGGCACAGCTTTATGTGTAGTAGGCAAAAAAAAACATACCCAAGAGCTTCCAGGACATTTTAGTTTTTAATGGTCAAAGAGAGAGCAAAAGCCTCCTAGTATTTTGGTTCTGTGCCCATTGTAACTACTGAATTCTTGTCTTACCAATGCAAAGATCTTCATAGACACAAACACCTTCATAGCCTTATGTGCCACTAAAATGATGGAGCTTGAATTTTCCATGCTTGTTCTATGAATGTGAAACTACATGTCAACATTTTAGAAACTGAATTTTATTTCAGAATAAAAAAAGATAGTGTTAACATCTAGTGAGAAGAAAATTACTTCCAAAACTGCTGAATATTTAAATCTGGCATTTTATATCTGCCTAGTCTATAATATGTATGTGTCATAAATAAGAAGTATTATTATAGAAAGCATGAATTGAAAAACTTTCCTCAGAGGACAACACTTAATACTGAATTTCTCGTCTTAAACACATGTATAGAACTTGTGCCTGTCAGGTACTGTAGTGCAGTGAGCTACGTGAATGACCTTAAATGGAGATAAATAAATTATTTTTCTTACATGAAGTTTTTACATAAGACTACATTCCATTCTAAAAGTTGTGCTATAAATTTAGCAAAATCAACAATAGCAAAATAAGAATCTGAGTCTTAAAGCCTGTGGTACAGAGAAGATTAAACAAGGTAGAAGACTTTTAAGATTCTACACAGAATCTTAGAAGAACAAAAATATGTTACTACTGAAGTTTATTGCAGTGATTCTCTAATTAAGCAGCTTTTCTTCTCTCTATTTCCCACATCCTAAAATGCAAGAGCCTGGCACTTGGAGATAGCATCTCCCTCTACTGCTGTCAGGGAGGTTCTGGACCAAATTTTCTTGCCTTTTTTTCTGTCCCAGGCTCCTGACTTTGCCTCATCTCTTCTGCAGAACCATCCCCTTGCTCTGCTTTCAGCAGCTGCCTGGCAATGTGTCCCAGGGTACATTCCCACTCTCAGAAGGACCCCCTACTGAAATGAAGCTTGCCAAAATAGGACAGTTTATTGAGTTTTCTCCCAGGGAACTGAGTTAGTTTAATGGCAATGATTGGTAAAGTCTACTGCTTAATTACAATAGTATTAGGGTAAATTCTGCTTAATGGAGATGCTCACAGCAAGAACCAAGTAAATGAATTACTGTTAAAAACCTTTCAAAATGACCAGTGATAGTTTTAAAGAAATGTTAAAGTTCTGCTGTTTTGATAAACAGGTGTCCAAATGAACCATGGGTACATGTAGTCTCAAAAAAAGCCTATAGCTAAGGAAACATGGTTAAAAAAATAAGATCAATTTTGTGTAAAAGTCCACTGTTGATATTCTGGAAATAATCAAACAACAAATGAAAAAAAAAAAAAAAAAAAAAGAAAAGGAAGAAGGAATCCTGTCTTACTTGCATGTTCTTTAAATATTAAATAACTTAAAATGAAGGCTATGGTATGGTGTGCAGTGCTAACACCAGTGTACAAATAGCATTTAGACAGAAACAACTCTACCATGTTGTCCCTATCTCAGACCTGGAAACTACTTCTGCAAGTTGGAAAAAAATGCTTTTGAATTTTTCCAAAACAAGGTGTTTTAAATGTGTGTAAATGTAAATAAAAGAGCAGAAATATCTTTTTTTTTTTAAAAAAAAAGCATCTAAAGTACAATTGTGCATGAAAGTTTAAAAAATGGTTCTTTTGTCATTGCATTCTGCTAAACTACATGTCTATATAAATGGGAGAACACTCAGTAAAAGTTGAAGTAATGTGAGGTGATGTGTTCTCAAAGATCATTGTGGATGGCCATGTGGACATCTTGGCATATCTCAATATTTTTTTAAATATTTCAGTTTGTAGGAAGGCCTCAAGTTGTGCCAGAGGAGGTTTACACTAGATATGAGGAAACGTTTCTTCACTTTGGCAGGCATTGGAACAGGCTGCCCAGAGAAGTGGTGGCATCACCATCCCCAAGGTGTTCAAGAGACATTTGAATGTGTTACATGGGGACACGATTCAGTGGTGAACACAGTGCTGCTGGATGAACAGTTGGACTTGCTGATATTAGAGGTGTTTTCCAGCTTTAAGGGCTCTATGACTCTAAGCATCCAATCCCAACACATGCACAGCACATCAGCACGTAGTTGTTGGGTGACATCATGTGCTATCCTAAGTGCTGCAACAATAACATCTGCTCATGCTTGGGATGGAAGGAAGTTCCATCTAGTTCAAGACATGAAAGAGACTGACACTAACAGTAGTAAAAATGAGAAAGAAATGTTTTTGTAGTCACAAAAATATTGAAATATTTAAAGGAATAAAAGTAATATAACAAAGATGAGAATCAAGGTTCATTACTCAGTACACTATTTTTGGTAACTTAATATAAAAATGTGTCTGTGCTATTAAGAGCCAAATTCTCCATTTGCAATTAAATATCTAAAGATAAACTCTATCTTATCCCTCTCCATGTTTGAATATGAGAAAAAGAAACTAAGGACTCGCTACAGCCTGACAATGGACAGACTACAGCCCCTCTGTAGCCATGCAGCACCTCCAACACAAGTCCCCAGAAAACCCTCGTGCTGCAGTTCTGAGGATTGAAAGTCACTGTCTACTACAGACATGAGGTTTCTGACCCAAAGTGACCAGCCACAGATTAGTGAGTGAATAACTTTACTGCATTTTGAACCTTGGCTCCTCAGCCCTCACACACTACCCAGTGCAACGGCTCCATGAGCGTATCTTGCAGAGATGTCTCTTTGGTGTTGAACCTCCCAGATGCCATTTAAGGGTCCCTGCTGTGTCCTACTGCTTGCCTGGCCCAACCCTGCACATTCTCCTGTGGATTCTCTTCACATCCACATTGAATCCTCTTTTCCTTATCAGGCTCATACAGGCCTGCCCCGCATGCTCTTCCCTGCAACAAGGAAATGAGAATGGCGAGCTGAATACAGCTGATCAGTGTTTTGCTTTGCAAAACCCTGCCATGGGCACAGATTAACACCAAAAACTAGATGGCACCAGCCAAGGGAAAAGGCCTCTTGGAATGCCTCCACACTACTGCTGGAGCAACCACTGTTCGACATCTGTCGTGGGCTACGTGGTTCAGGGCTGCTTTTGTTTCCATGGGCCTCATTCCCACCAAGCTGTCCCTTCAAACAGGGAAAATATTTACAGCTGAAAGAAGCAAGTGAACAGCATTTTCTTAACTAGCTTGCCAGTGCCTTGAATTTAGATCTGCTTGTACCCAGCAGCTAATCTTTCAGTGGTCTGCATGTCCAGTCTAGAGAGGTCTTCTGCTCTTTTCACCTGCATGGTCATATTAGACTTGGCATTTGTGCAAACCCACTTTCCTGTTAGACAGGAATCACAAACTAGGAGTCTGATGCATCAAAATATATTTCTATCTATTTGTGGGTATCCATGAACTACTGAATTTTCTGTGATGCAGCAAGACACAGATTTGGAGCCTTCACAGTCAAGTTGTATTGTCTTCCATTCTACAGCTGAGTTCTCACCATCTGTAGACAGCCAGTAGTATTGTTCAAACTCTTCATGGGTCTGTCTAAACAGGGAGATTATATTAAATCTCAAGCAGAATCTGGATATATGTAGACATTCATTTTTTAGGCTTGAAAATATATTCCTAGGCATTTAATTTTCTAGGGACTACCCAATTATTACCGAACAGCGGACAGAAAGTGAAAGTAGTGGGAGGAAATGGAAGGCAGTAATGACACAACAACATGCCCAGTTGTGCTGACAGATACAAATTATGCATGCAGCTGAGAGCAGAGGAATTTTGGTAGTTTGGCAAAATTACAGGAATAGATAGCTAAATGTATCTAAATAGGAGATCTATTGCTTTAAATATAATAGAAGTATCTATATCGGTATCTACAAATATTTAAGAATTATATAGGAAGTCCTTAAGGTCAAACTGAAATATAACTTAAATGTGCAGGCAAGTTTTAAGATCCAAGACTGACTTGCTAAAAACAACATTTTAAGATTTTCTGCTGGCTGCATGTAGACAGTTTCATCAACAGTAACCGTAATAATAGCATTCCTTATTTCATAATGCAATTGTATGTAATTAATGACTATTTGCTAAACTCCTAGATGAGAAAAATTAAGAACTTCATTAGTCATTGAGCTCTTTCAAGTCTACCTTTAGTTTGAGTATTCTTCAGTCCTGATGTGGATTTTGCTCTACCATATTTCCCAACAGTGCTGCAACACCATTGGTGATATCAACACCTGGTATTCCTATTGCAATTGTGAACAGCATTAAACTAATTTTTGTTCAAGGTACCCAGTCTTCCACTACTCTGAGAGTATGTGTATTGCTAACATATTTCAAGACAGAAACTTGAAAGATCTGAAATGTAACTGACATCTGGCACGGTGACTCAATTAAATACCGTGCTGAATTAATTAACATGCTCCATCTCATGAGCCAACAGCAGCAAGACCATATTCAGCAATGCAGCACTGATGGAAACAAGAAGATATCACCTGTACAGGCTGCATTCAGTGCAGAGTGCAAGGGGAATAAGTAAGCTCTGACTGTTATAGCATGAATGAATTCCGTGAGGCACTGTCACACTGCAATCACTAAACAGTACAGTCAGGTAAGATACTTGTAGTAAGACACAAACTGATTTCCCAATAAAGGTAGTAGCTGCAAAAGTTATGATATTTACTCACATGGGGATCCCTGAATTTTTCTTTCCTTTCCTCTCTATACAAAAAAAGCCACATTAAAACTCTTCTCGAAAAAATTTGGTGTTTATAGCAGTATAATGTTTGAGGTTGTCATTCAGAAAATAAATAAACTTGTTTTCAGGTCCTCATGTGAAAGCTTGATTGAATTCTAGGGATGTGAGGCTCTACCCAAATGAGTTTCCCAAAACAAATACAAGTAACAAATACAAGTAATCCTAGCTCTCCTAATGAGCAACAGAGAACATGTACAATAGTGAGATAAGTAATCAAATGGGTCAAAAAATACACAAAAAACCCCAGAATCATTTCAAGACAAAAAAAGATAAAAGAAAACCATGTAGAAACTGATGTTTCTGATGTAGGAGTTTTGTTGCTTTAACAGCAAATTAAAGTTGCATCAAAAGGTTTGCATTTCTTCACACAGCATTTTAAAGTAACAAATGTAGGATTACCGGAAACATCCGATATTTGGGAAAAAGAAAAAAATACTTAGAATCAGAGAATAACTCAGGTTGGAAGAGATCTCTGGAGGTCATCCAATCCAAAGTCCTGTTCAAAGCGGGGCAAACTTCAAAGTCAGATGCAACTTCCAAGTTAAATCAGATTGATCAAGATGATACCCAGTTCAGTTTTGACTTTCAAGGAATGGAGTTGCTCAGGGGACAAAACAATATTTCTGAGAACTAAAATTCTGTTTACAGGAACTTTTTTCAGATTTCCAAATGTTTCTATATTTGTAGGCAAAATGAAATTAAAATCTTTCAAGTATTAATAAAAATAGACATTATGATTTTTAATTTGACAATAAAAAAAGTATCTTTCCAGTTTAGTGAGAAAAAAGTCCTGAAGATTTTCATCACACATCTCTGTGAACTATACTGAGAAAGCTGTTCTATCCCATTACAACAACAAAAAAAAAACTTAAAGGCAGTTCTGCACACTGCTCAATTACCAGTTCATTAAAACCTAACTATCTCGGCTAAATGCTTTTGATATAGCAAAAATTGTATTTGTCCAAATTTAAAAAGCAATAACAGATCTTAAAACATTCCTGTGCTATTAAGGGAGAATATGATTGTATGATTGGCTGCTGACATGTTGACATGTTGTAAATGCATTCTAAGAATATCTGATAAAGATAAATTTTGTAGAGAAGGGACAATCAATACCACCTCCCCTACTTAAACATTATCTTCATGTTGTATATGCCTGATGAAGTGGTACAAGTGGACAAAACCAAACTAGCATTTCTCTACAGTATGGATTCTGGAGACACTTTGAGCTACAACAGGACTAAGGTTTCTAATATATGAAAGGTGATGAAATCAGTTATACTGGGATTCAGAAAATTATTTAAATTACAGGTGGTTGCCACATATAACCTTTTAGGAAAAACATTTTGAGAGTGATGACAAGCCAATAATAAAATAGATGAAGAAATAAAAATTAAATGGATGGAGAAAATGAGACAAGTTCAAATTTTTCAGTTTTTCCTTTCTAACAAATAAGGTGCTTTGACTCTGCAGTACTTCTGAAAATCTGTTCTTTATTCAGGTGCCTGAATGGGAAATCTGATCTGGACTGGGAATACTGAACTCTTGGAAACTTAGACAAAGTTTCCATGCCTCTTTCTGCAACATTTCTTAGCACCATTTGATGAATAAATTACATTAAGAGAGTACAAAATAGTAAGATTTTAAATGTCTGCTATGCATTATATCTATACTATACTATTCTATGTAATCAGAATAACGCTTCACTCAAATTTTAATATGCATATTTACAGAAAGTAGCATGCATCCTGTCCAGTAACTCTTAGAAAGAGAACTCCATTATATAGGCATAGGTTCTCCAGGGAGGAGTTGAAGAAAATAAATTTCCCCCTTTTTCTCCCTTGTCCACACAACCCCTCTCTCACACTGTCCCAGATGATACACCTGCAACTCAGCACTCCTCACTCTCTTCAGGCCCTGCAAGGGCAGGACGACACCCAGTGCTGGGGAACAGTGGGAATCTCAGTTTCTCCATTTGCAGCACAGAAGTGCGTACCCAAAATGTCTGTAATCCCCTCCTGTGAAACTGTCCCACATGTCTTTATGCTGAATACATGCAATGCAAAGTCTGCAACAGCAAACAGTGATCCAGCTGCAGATAACAGTTCTTCAGAAGTATCCCACAGGGCAATGCATGTTCCAAGACTGTTTAAACCTTTCTGGAGATATTAGTCGTTTCCTTCCTGATATTTTCAGAAAATTAATCTGAACTATACACAAATAATATTGAAGCTCAAACTTAAAACCAACACAAACAAAGATGAAATGAAGACCTAGAAATGACATGATTTTCAGTGCACTGAAGTGAGATCATTACTTTAAAGTAAAATGGTCTACATACTTTGTGCAATCAGAATAAAAAATGAGGCTATTTGAGAATATATGACAGGTGTCTTTTGACGCTTTTCAAAAAAACGTGAATTTGATGGAAGATTTTGCTATGTTCAATTACATTAAGGCAAATTTAATTAATTTTATCTTAAAATAATGTAGTTATTTATTTTTATACATTTCTTTAATATAAATTAAGCATTCAGCAATTAATACTATGAAAAATTTAAAAAGCCACGAAAAAAATCAGATATTAGTACTGAAACACAGCACCTTGGTTCAGCAAACAAGGAAGTGACATTTCCCTTCAGCAAAAGAACAAGTTAAACACTATTAACCTGTGCTCCAAATAACTTCATGTGGATGGTTGCCATAGATGAACAAATTGGAGAAGAGCCAAATACCACTGTCCGTTAAAGCTAACAATGCCTGTTTTCAGATGCTCCGTCTGAGGAGCAATTCGGGCTGTTCCCTGAAGAATGACACACAGTATAACAAAGAGAAGTGTCCTGGAGCATTACATACCAAGGTGTTATTATTCAGATCCATCTTCCCAGTGAAAGGCCCCCATGTTGTTCCGACCGGAAGCTGCTGCCGGCTCTGAATCTTGCGCTCCCCGTCTTTCTGGACCACCTCCAACTCTCCTGCAAACAAAGAAAACAAGCAGTGTTGAGAGTACTTTCACTCATGCCTTGACAACAACCACCTCTCCCTTTGTGTGGGTTTTACAAGCACAATGTTCTGAGGACCAATATAATGAGAATTAATTATGCTTGTCTGAAAAACAACTGATCTTGTCATCCTGCAAAAGAAAAACAAACCTTTTTCCCTTATAATTATATTCAAATTTGGTTCAGAAAGTCCCATTCCTTTCTTGCATCTTTTCACACACATTAGAGTTTGAAAGCAATTTTATTCAGAATAGCATCCCATGAGAGTTCTTAAGAAGTGCTGAGAAAGGGGGAAATGACAGCTGAAAAGAGAGGAGTCCAACACTAGCCACACCTGGTGCATTACCCTCCTTGATGCATTTTGCTGCACAAGATCACATTTTGAAGCATGCAGCAACTAAAAATTTCAGATAAACAGCATATACCATAAAAAATTCACTACACCTCAAAGATACTACTAAAAGCGTTTCCTGCAATTACAAAAAGGATTTTGAACTTTTGAGATTTTACAGGCAGTAACATTTCAGAATTAAACAAAAAATAATTTTAATTGTTAGCTTAATGTTATAAGACAAAATAAGTAAAAGCAATGGGAAAGCTGTATGATGATTTTTTGAATTGCCTAATTATTTTTAGTACATGATATGTTTTTATTTTGAATAAATTTTCTTTTTGAATGCAAAGATATAAAAATTAGCCACTTAAAAGAGAAATTTTTGCTTTAGCTCACCTTAACTTTTCTGGATTTTCCAGTAAAGAGAAAGAATAACACAATTAATCATTATCACGGAACGAAAAATAAAATTCAGTCACCACCTTTCCCAGCCCATATTTTTTCATTTTATTTCAAGATTAAAAAACTAGTCTGGGCAACTCTTCTTTGAAACCAGTCTCTTCACTAAGACTACTTTTTATGAGCAAATGTTTCATTTAAAAATACAGCAAGAGTTATATTTATATACACAATTTCTAGCATTATTTTCTAAATAAATTCTGGTTTCAGACTTTCATAGGGATACAATGGAACAAAGACAGGCTGATCTGTACTTTTCTTGTTAGATGTTTGACTGCTTTTTTTCCATGCTCTTGCACTTCCAAGCTTTGCCCTTCCTGAAGGTAGGCAAAAAATCTGCTGATCTCAGGAGCAGCAGAGCTCACCTCAACTTTGCTAAAGCCATGATTTTGTCACAATTTGTTTCCATGGCTGCTAAAGCCCCTTGCTCCCTTTCCATACCAAACAGATGCAAGTGATTCCTGTCTTTTGCATCAGCACATCTCAACAACTCCACCCCAAACAAGGATGGTGCCTTTCCACAAACAGAGCAAAGTCCAACTGTGCAAGGAGTCAATTCGTCCCAGATTTAGACCGGGTGGTTGTTGTGAAATGAACCTTGGGCTGAAGGAAGTGAGTAACTCCTCCTGGCTCACAGGCAGCCTCCACAGACTTCCCCCAGCTAAACATTCCCCTGGATGCCTGGATTTACATTGCAGTCAGGCTGCAAAGCTTTTACTTGTCCACAGGGTTAATCTTGACCATCTTCCAAAGAGAAGAGTTGGCTCCAGCTTCCATTTTCAAGCACAGAAATCTAAATTTCACCTCTGAGTGTTGCAGATTACAAAACTACTCTACGTAAAATCGTGCATCAGATCCTTCCTGCAAACTGGAACAAATCTAGGAAATAGAGCTGTATTGGTTTACAACAGCTTCTCTGTATGTGGGTGAGTCCTCATCATGACAGTGCTATGACATTTTAAGAGACAGTATGTGAGCAGGAAAGCTTATGGATTAATTATATCTAATTTACACATGTGACATACATGTGTCCAAGCTGAAAAAAAACCCAAACAACCATAAAAGCGTTTTTTCCTTCTCACAGTCACATTGTTACAAAATGTATTAGCTTTAAAAATCTCTTTATATGTTAATTATGTAAGAGAGAAATTGCAAAGTTACATGTTTATCACTTAGCCATACTGCAGCATTTTCTCTCTACATAGAGATGAAAACTGCAGCATTTGCTTGCTTTTCCACACTAAAAAACAGCCATGTCTATGGACATGTCACATTTAACTGATACCAGAGGAATCATGAGAATCTTTGAAAACCCTTTTAAAAAATAATTCAGCCTCCCTTTCTGCCACTGACATTTTTCATTTGAAAAGGGTTCAGGCACAGTCAAACAGTGACTCCTTATCTGTACCTGTGGATTTACAAGCAGGCCTGTCTTTTAATGGATTAAGAACGACAAACTTGGGGCAGATCAACCACTGATATCCAAAAAGCTACCAAAGTTTTAAGGTACACATCATTACACATTATATTTTAAATAAAATTAATAACATGAATCTTATACCTGATAAGTAGTTCCGATTTGAGGCAAGCATAAGAACAAGCATTTTTTTTCCCCAGATATATTTTTTCCCTTCTGTTGATAATTAAATAAGGTACTATGGAGCATCTCTGCTATTCTCTTTTGTCACAGTTCAAAGCTGTAGTTCAGGCAATATTCGATATATATGAATACTTTGAAATGCACTGCCTATGGGGTAACATCATGCTGAATTGTACTGAAACTGCTGTGTTTCCCCACCCACTTAGAACACCGTGAAAGAGGAGTAGATTGCAGACAGGGTAACAAAATGTTTTCCTGCAAAGCCTTTCTCTTTCTCTTTATTGCAGTTCTCCAAAAACGATACATTTCTCTCTTGTCACCATGACCAGCAGCCATTTTAATGCTATGGGTGAATGTCAGAGTAGGGAAGGACAATCTGCTTGCATTTTTAGGGAAAACGAGACAATCTGGTTATGTTTATACAAGGTGTAGCACATTACAATTTAGTCCTTGGCAAAGATTTTTTTTTTTCAACTGAATATCTTTGGGTTTTTAGAGAAAAAAAATTAACACTGCCTGCAACTTCTCTGCATTTATTTACAACATTTTCCCCTCTAAAATTTCCTATTTGGTGAATGGTACCACAACTGCAGCACACAGGGGGTCAGTCTCTCACTTGATGCAACTGCAGCTGTCCCCTGCTCACTGCTGACTTCCCACAGGGATGCTGGTTTAAATGCCATACCTGTGGCCGTCTGTAATGTGTGACTTCAAGGGTGTTTGCTGGAAAATGAGAACCTCACCCTGTGACTCTTAATTAAAAGGCTTTGAAAAATGTGTCAGCAAGACAAGATTTTCCCCTTCAGCCCCAGAGGAAGTTCAGATGTAAATCTGAAGTGCTCTCTACAGATACCATCCCCTGCACAACTGCTCAGAATCTTCACAGATTACATCAGGAGAAGGAAGAGGATCTGAGACTTCATTGCTGTATCACCACTCACAGTAAGAAGTGCAAAGACTCAGCTGGTACTGACTCCTCACATATACTGGTCCATGGAAATTCCAACATGTGGGGAGGAAAAGAAAAGAAAAAGATGAAAAGCTGCTGCAGCCTTCTTTAATCCATGTTCAAACCCAAAGGAAACAGAAAATTCTGTGCCAAAAACTGTTAGGCACCTCAAGTAATCTGCAATCACAACAGACCATCTCAGTACTGAATACAAGTTCCTTCACAACAGCAAATTATAACAGAACTCCTTCCTACTTCCTTCCCTGAAATAAAATATGTGATATACTCATAATTTCCAAGCAAAGTAGAGAAGCAGTTTTACTCTCTTCATCCCAGACTTGTCAGCTCTCCGATCAAAAAGCAAGAAGTATGATAGAAGGAGCACTAAGAAATACAAGTACATAGGAAGTGATGCTCTGCTTTTAGTTTTTGTGAGTAAGGTAAAAAAAATTACTTAAGAGACATTTCATTTAGCCGTATTTACTTGCCCTTTCCTTGCTATGGAGCAAGTGGGTTTTTTGATTTTTTTTCCCCAGCTTGTTCTTCAGGAACACATTTATTTCCAGCTTGCTGAGTAAGTTTATACAAAATATTTGAGACACATAGTATGGGCTAATCAATTTTGGTAAAAGATAATGCTGTTAGTGCTGTGGGCTGTTTCTCTTATCTTGTTGATGTAGCATACTTTTAAAGTCTGTGATTACTCAAAGACTTATGATAGCTACACTGTAAAAGAAGCCTCAAGTCATGACTCACTAGTACAGCTATAAAACATCCCATGGCTTTTAAGATATTAGGCCACCTTGGTGGCTAGGAAACCAGAATGAAAGGACTCAATTTAGGACTCTTTTCATACATGCATATATTGTTTCAGGCATGCCACACAGGGCTTTCATTAAACAGAAGGTAGAGAGGTCAGTTTAGCTTTGTATTCTTTTACAGCACAATCAGGATCATTTAAAAAAAATCTCTCCACAAAACATAGAGTACACAAGAATCCAACAGGAGCTTTTGGCCCTAACAGGATTTGACCACAGTCTGACTACCAGAAAAATTCAACTACATATAATATTTCTGAAACAAAATAATACTGGCTTTCATCCATCTACTTACATCTGGAGTAAGAAACAAAGGAGTATATATCTGAAGGTGGATGATGAACAGCTTTTGTGGAACAAAAGGAGAACTACATTTAGAAATAACTGTATCCAGATTCATATGCATTTAAGACTTCTAAGCAAGTCACTGATAGCTTTGGGCATTAGGTTTTGGGGTTTTTTTTCTTAATTTAAAATAGCTTTCTAAGTGGAGTCAGTTCAAAACAATGAGTAAGCTCTTGCCCTGCTACAATTAGAGACTGGTTATTTGACATCATGGGGCTCTACCAATTTCCACAAGCAAATGGCTCCTTCTTTGCATATTTCCAGTCCACAGCCACCTGGCTCTCTAATGAGTATTTCTGCATGGCAGAGAAATTGTGTGTGTTGTAGTTTCAAGCAAGAACTCCTCTGAAGTCAGAGTGAGCTAGTTAAAAACATCCTCAGTTCTTAAGTGCTGCCCAACCCAGAAGCCAGCATTTGCCTGCCATCCTATATGCACAGGAAGAATCTGCAATTAATATTTGGCTGGTGATTGCTTCCATTATAACAAACTAATATGCGTAGGTCTGCACATAGCAATTCACTGATAGTGGAGAACTATCCCATTTCCACTTCTGTGATTCTTAATAAGGTAGCTCCAATATTCAGTGTTCACACACTTGTTTGGCAGACATAAACTGCATTATTGAGATACTTCCTGTAAATTCTCCTCCCTCAATTTTCAAGTCTCTGAGACATAACACACACTAAACTACAGTTTTGAACATAAACTTGAAATACGACATTCTCTATTCAAGTACTCCAGTCAAACCCTGATAAATCAGGCTGGCCATGCAGTGATCTTATCCCTTCTGACTCTTTAATAAATCGAACCTTGTAAGTTCACGCTGTTGGAAGTTGTCACTAAATGAAATTGTGACCTTATCCGATGCGTGAACTTATCCTGCTGACAACTACATTTATTGTACGGATAAGCATAAGGGAAAAAAAGAGGCTTTCGATAATTGTGATCTTACCCATATGCAACTCTAACAGATGGGATCTTTTTGATGTTCCATTTAATGATTTGTCTATGATGAGCCTCTACTCAGAGAAAAAATAAATGTTCTTCATAGGTAAGTGGTAAGGGAACTGGTAAACTGTATGCAAAGTGCACAAAGAGGAGTGGCTGACAGCAGAGAGTCAAAAGCTATTAGCTTAACACAAAGAGCTTTGAATTAGTTGGTAATTGCACTGGAAAAGATAATGTAATGGAAATGGTAAAACAGTAACTTTCCCTTTCCACAGGACTCATTCAATAGTCCAAAATCCAGAAACAAACAACTGTGACTCTGAGGCAGTAACCCAAAATATGCTGTGCTATGGCACTTTATGATGAATGAATTAATGAATGAGCGAATGAATGAATGAACAAAGCCTCCTCCAGCACTGATGAGATGCTTGCCTCTGTTATTGTGGAAGAATATTAGGTAACAGACAATTCATAGAATCATATAATAGGTTTTTGAATAGGGTTGGAAAGGACCCTTTAAGGTAATCTAGTCCTACCTTCCTCCACCAAGAAGGGTCATCTTCAATTAGATCAGGTCATTCAGAGCCCTGTTTAACCTGACCTTGAATGTTTCTAGGGATGGGATATCTACCACCTCTGGGCAACCTGTTGCAGCATCTCACCACCTTCAATTTAAAAATCCCTGAAAATGGCAAATCACCTCACATTACTGTGTTTGTCAGGGATTTAATACATCATGTTACCTAATTCTCACAGTGGACAATACTGTATCAATTCTGCAGTCAGTGCACTGACTCCAGAGCAGGACGACCTGGGCAGTGTCAGGGTACAGTCTGATTTGCAGCATTACAAGTCTACTGGGGGATTCAAAAATTGTAGTTATCTTACTAGGAAGGCACTTACATACGAGACAAATTCACACTGAGTACAAGCAGTAATGGACTGAATTACAGTCAAACTCTGAAAGAAATTTTATCATTTGCTTTGCTACGAAAACGACATTCTCAGGGGTCTTGGCAAAACCAGAGGTTATTTAGGTTGTCCACAAGCAAAGGCAAAACTTCATGTTGCTTCCCAAAAGATGGGGTAGGACAATGTTAGGATAAGCTAGAAGGTGGAACAGATTCGGGACTGAAAACTGAGAAAACAGCTCTGGATTGGAGTCACCCTGGAGGGAGGGCTGCTATTCTGCTGCCACTGAGGTGGTGGAGGGCTTCTGAACATAGCATCCTTTTTCTCTTTTCTGAAGTTATTGCCACCCACCAGCAACTCCTTCCCCCAGCCCTGATCCTTCCAGAATACATCCCACTTAAGGAATAGAGTGAACCAAACCTCAGCCATGAGGGAAGTAGACACAAGAACAGGCCGGAGGTACTTGTGGCTCTAACCTAGTGATCTCCTTTGCCTTTGATTAGAAGCAGGTCTAGATAGCAAAGGCCATGAAGGAGAAGCTGCCACAAGCTGCTTCATGCCTAACTCAGCTGCCTAACATTGCTGCATCTTGACAATACTCCCACAGGAGTATTGGGCAGCTGTGCACTCTAGGTAAGGATGACAAATGAAAACCCTTCTCTGCTTTCTATAACAAAAAACTTGCTGCTCCCTACCTTTCTTTAGAGCCCTGAAAGTCAGAAGCAGAGTTTCTTTATCTCTTCTACCTGCTGCTAGAACTGCAAATGGCAGAGAGTGCAGGTGCTATCCTTATCTGCAACAGCACTGTCCTACATCAGGCAATAAAGGGAAGGAACAAATATTGTGAAAGTGAGGACAGAGAAAGCCTAGGCAAAGATTTTCAGAGAAAACAAGAGCACAGAAGGATGTGGGGTGGGGGGAAGGCAGAGAGAGAGAGGGCAGAAATAAATTTAAGAAACAAAGCAAGAGAGAAGTCTAGGGAAACAGCTATCTGAAGACTCAAGTTGGGTCTGATCAGGACACAAAGACAGCACCTGGAAAAAGAGGATCATAAGATATTCAAGAAAATTGGGATGCAGAAAACTTGCCAAGTAAGAGAAGAAACATCTTTCTCCAAACCTGAAACACAAGAGAAGTGCATCAATTCCCATCTAGAATTAGAATGCAAACACTACTATTTTCTAGCCAAGGCATCTGTGCTATTACAGTGCTCAATTCACAAGCTAAACCACTAAAATAAAACATACTTATTCTAATATCTCATTGCTCAGCTGCATCCTGGCTAAACTGAAAAACTGAAGTGTGTCTACACTGCACCCAGAGATGTGATTTCACCCGACATTTGGTCAAACCCATTCTCTACATCCAAGTAGCCAGATCACCATGTGTGCCATAAAACTTTTTTGAGAAAAAGCTCCATTACTGATTATCTAGTTTACACCAGGCTCCAGCTATGCCCACGACACTAACTGGTTGACGAGACTTCACGTATGGGTACACAAACTGAAATACACAGCTAACTTCATTGATTCAAATGTGCACTATGTTTTGCAGCACAAGCATAGCATTCAGAGACCAGAGTGTCAAAATAAGTGACTGACACTTCAAAAATTCTCTATTTGAGATTTTTAGCACTCTATTTGTATTCAGTTAAATAAAATAAATACAAAAGAAAAAAGTTACCTCACACTCCTGTAATCTACAGAATTTAGGAGTACAGGATGACATCCCAGATTAGAAAAACACAGATCTATGGTGGTGAACACTGCCTGCACCAATTTGAAATTACAATGCTAATTCTACATTTGGGGGGAACTGGAAGGGAGAGCAATTAATTGAATAAATGTTAATAGCACATAAATTGAGTAGATACTAAGGAAATGGAAATGGCAAACTAAATAATAATTTTTCATCACATATGCCATCAAAATAACTTTTATGGTTTAAGGTGAACGAAAAGTACTGTTTTTTCCCCAGAAGTCAGAAAGGAGGGAGTACCTAATGAACATGGTTGCTAGAATTTGATTAGAATTTTATATTTTTACACAGGTCTATAGACTTTTCCTTTATTAGGACTGCTTCACTAAACCTACAGAAGCATGCTTAAAGGAAAAAAATGGGAAAAAAGTAGAAAGAAAAATACATATACTCAAGATATGCTAACAATGCCAAAGGTTTGTTCACTTGCTTCAGAGTCAAGATCCACATAATAGAGCAAATACTGTGTTTATATCAGCATCTAGTCTACAGATAGAGTCAAAATAAACTCAGCCATCATGGCAAAATCCTGATCCTGAAATGAAATAAGAAGAAAAGATCTTTAGTTTTCAAATCTACTAACTGCAAGGACAATTTACCCTCTGTTTTCTACCTCCACATCTCCACAGAAGAAAAGAATTTTTTTGTTTATTTGTTTTTCTCGATAGTTTTCCATCTTTGTGTAGTTCAAGAGGTTTGTTACTGCCTCCATATATTAGGTAAACCTGGAGTAGAAGTACTTGCAAAAATACAGAAAAAAAAATTCCCAAAGAGAACCAGTGTAGCCAAAGAGCCCTAACTGCAGTTCTCTATGAGAGGAATAGTGTAAACTGCTTTCTCACATGGACAGTCCATAGTGGCAAACACGCCTCCCAGTTATGCTGTAACACTGCACTGACCCAGCAGGCTGAGCAGGTTCTTCATCCCTGCTGCTTGCAGCTTGCACAGCTTTGCTCCCTTCCTCTCCACCAGGAATACACAGGATACTGAAATGCCAGACTTGGCAAGAGCGGGCTGACAATACTGCTGAAGAAGGTTTTCTCGATAAGATCATCATCTCTTTCTGGATACTCCTGGGTATGCTCCCTCCCTCAGCAGAGGAACAGTAGCCCCTGATAAATGTCCCTTTGTGTGCAGATTCTCCCCAATATATGCAAAACATTTCAGTTCTGAGTCTGTCTGCTTTTTTTTTGCTTCATATAGTTGAAATACACTTAGAGGTTCATGAAGCACTGTATGTAAGACAATAGAAAATGGGCACAACTGAAAATAAAGCTTACATAACACAGACTGAAGTTTTTTTCTGACATACATGCTATTCTGCACGGGAGAAAATCTGACATTTCACCATCACCTACACCAATCTTTCCCTAGGACTTCTTGGAATCCTTTTAGCCCTGAACCAGGACAAAGATGCTCACTTTTTTTTTTTTTTTAACAGTATTATTTACACAAGTATATATGATAATTATATAAATCAAATCATAGACATTTGCATGTTTACCCAGTTGTTGGATCTCTTTTTTACTTGGAAAAATGAAAAATATCAATGCAGCCTGTGTTGCTACTGAATGTAAAAAGCTACTGAAGTTAACTTAGTATGAAGACTGATGTATCCATATTTATGTAATTAAAAATATTACATGAGCAAAAATGTTTTGAAAAGTATTCTTTTTTACTCTAAAAGCAAAGTAATGAGATCATCTGTGACCGTATCTGTGGTGTCTTCTCAGTTTACAGTACTTATGCTTAGATAGAAGGATCCATTTTCATCTCTCATTTGTGCAACAGCAGATAAGTTATTTGCTTTCTATCAGATATGCATACTCAGAGCTATGAAGCCACTGCTTAGACACCAATATCTAGCTAAAAGTATGTGAGCCAAACTGCCCAAATGTCTTGCAAAAGAAGCAGATGCTTTAGAAGTAGTTTCCTATTTCCTGTCAATGTTTCCAACAAAATTCTGAGAGTACAAAGAAAAAGACAAAAACCTCAGCAAAGACTCCAATTTATCAGTATTTAGTGCAACCATCGAAAAGATCTAGTTATTGTTGAGATTAGGAAAGTGAGAGGGAGACGGGAACAAAGGGAGATTGAATGCTATGCTCCACTGCATGCATGCAATATATAGTCACATCCATTATAAATGCAATTTATATGAAAAGCAACATTATTATAAATAGAGATAAATGTAGTATAACTATAATGTACAATATCAAGATTCAAATTAATAATTCCTTTGCACTTGCTGAGGATGGCCATGCATAACAGACACATGGCTGTGCACTGCTCCAGCACTCATGAGTTATGTGCTTATCTACATCTTCCGTGATCAAGTACCAGCAGTGACCAGCACCGCTTCTTAACACACTGCCAGACAGGAACTGACTGCTGGGTTTGGACGTGGACCAGAGCACCCCTCAGTGCCTCAGCCTGGACTATCACACTGCTTCCACATCCACCTACATCTTAGCATAGCCCAGACTTTGAAGCTGATATAAAGAGTGATGCTCACTTATACAGCAGACTTGTAACTTAGAGTGAAATAAACCCTTGAACAGAGATTGAGCACAAGTCCTGTGCACTGCCTAAATCCTACTCTGAGGCTTACATAAGACTTAAGTAGAATACTGGTCTTGTGGCAGCCTTCTGTACAGGAATGATCTTGACCTTCATATGAGTAAGTCTCAGGGACATCATGTGTGTAAAGCATATCCTAAATTACTTTGCCTCACCACCCTCCCTTTTACCAGCACAGGCTTTGAACACCCCATTGCTGCTTGGACAGATGCAGTGAAGTGACTGGGGAGCCTGAGGAAGAACCAGCACTGGCACATGTTCTGTGGCAGTAGGATGTAGACACACTGTCTTCTTCCTGAAGAATGACCTCTTGAGACTGACTTCACAGCTTAGACTTTATGTCTGTAAACCATAATTGAGAACAAGCCACATACTCCATGGCCTTACTAAAAATTTCAGCCTAAATAAGAAACTCAGGGTCTCAGAGGAAGTCAGTGCTAGTGACAGGAGCCCCAACTTTCCCTGACAGTTGCAATCACTGCTTCTGAAAACACAATACTTAAAATAAACTCATTATTTTGAAGAAGTAGGAAAGTATTTCTGGCAAAACAGTCAAACAGTCATGAAACAGACAGTGTCAACAGTGATCTAAAGAATTATAATTCAAACATATCTGGGCTACAGAATTATTTTGTCATTGAAGCCTTAAAACCGACCCATATTACGATGTTTTAAAAATATTAATGTCAATTTTTAACAGCTTCTTATTATCCTGCAATGGTGAGTTACTGTAAGAATATAAGAAGCATAGCCTATTATTAAATATATAGAGTTAAAAAGGATAAGTACGTATGAAATGATTATATTGAAAAAGATGCAGTTTGGAATTTTTATTCCCAATAATAAAATCAGCACTTTATAAATCATATGTAATAGCATAAAAATCTCCCTAAAAATATTGGCTCCTGTCTAACTCCCCATTAAAAAAAATCACATGCATCAATACAAAGAGAAAATTTCTATTTTAACTGTGACGATTCCTTTGATGTACATAAATACTTTTCAACTTAACAATTCCTTTTTGATAGGCACAGACAATTTGCTGTAAAGGGAATCTTGGAGAAAGACAGCTTGATTCTACCAGTTTTTTTCCCCATATGTTTTCTTCTCAATTAACAAAGTATATTAACAGGATACACAATGCATTAGCTTAAAGGAGTAGAATATCTAGAGAAACAAATCCTACTTTTACATAACCATTGTTGCAGTTAATGGTTTTAAAAAACAAGCCTTTCAGTATCTGAAAAAGCTTGAACTTCCACACAGGAGCTGGGACCACTCTCTTTTATATTCCAGTACCTCTCCATAAAAGCCAGCTTCCTGGCCATCTCCTGTCCCCTGGACACTGCTTCCCTGGGCAGTTCAGCAGCCACTAGCCTCCTCCTCAGTACTGTGTCATAGCCAAGCTCCCAGTGACTGCCTCCAACAATGTCCAGAAGCAAATACCAGAAAATACATGAGCAGTAAGGCCCATATGCTCTCCCTCACACAACTGATTTATAACTTTCTGTCTTCTCCCTATTGATCAGAGATCATCTGCCAGTCAAGCCTAAGTTGAAACTAGAAACTTTCAAGTTACAGAAGCATTAAGGTCACAATTAAATAAAATAAAACTCCATGTTTGTAAACGTTATGCTGATGTAAAGTGAATAAACATGAAAGTATTGGAGGAAATAACACCATACCTGGAGGAAAATTGCATATTATGCTCTAAAACTAGTAAGTTTTAATTTTTTCACACTTTTTGTAAACATTTATAAGTATGTTAGAATTCTAAATCAATAAGATCATTTCACACACACAAAAAAAAAAATCTTTATGGCTGGGTTGTAACATTAGCACCTTAACTTACTCATATGTGAGAATATACGTATAAATAAACCCACACAGCTTACAAAGTCTTCCACTGTGCCAAATATAGCCATGATATGTTTTGATATTTTTTGTATATTTATGCTGCCTTTTCCTCTTGACAACCAATTAAAAATACTGGAAATTACTTTCTTAAATGAGAGACAGATATTCAAAAGCCAATACCAAAGTACAAAAAAGTAGCTCAAGCCTTTGCAAGTACTTTCCCATGCATATCATAATAACAGTTCCAAGAAACTATCAAATAAAGATGCACAGACTTTTAGAGAAGGCCAGTCTTGCTGCAAACGTTTTAGTTTTAATCTTTGAAAGATCTGTGCTTGGTAAATTGGATCTAAGCCGACCTCCTATGGGACATCCAATATCACTCATAATCTCTCTGTAACTCTGGAAGTAATAACAATTCCTTTCTCCCACCTTTTATTGACCTGTCTTTTTAAATAGCATGCAATCCTGAGTGGGGACTGTAACTGTGTTTGCATATATGGATGTACATATAAAAATGTAAAACAGATACTCAGATATGCAAGCTGGATAGCTAGATAGCTAGATAGACAAGTATTTATTTATCTACAAAGCACAGTACCTAGGACAAAAGGATCTGTGTCAGTAGAAACCAACAGCTTCTACGTGATACTGTAATCCACACAGCAAAAAAATAACAAACCTTGGCATTCTGAAAGGAATTCCCTTTTCAAATATTTTGCAACTTTTTTGTCTCTGGCAAGTAGGCTTGCAGGTGGGGGTTGATTATGTTTCTGATATGTACTCCATATCACTTTTTGGAGCAGTTAAACAAAGCTCAGCTCCTGTACTCTCTGACTAACAGGAAAAGATAACCAGAAAGAAAGACTGGCTTCAAATATAGTACTTGATGGTTGAGGTGTTTGCTTTAATTTGATTTTGAAATTTATGAAAATTCAAACATTGCATGCTTTCACCCTTGAAATTATTACAATCAAATAATTTAGGTAGGTGAGAAAATATTTATTTTTATATTGCTTTATATCTCTTAGATATACTCAACAAAATAGCAAACCCTTTGAAATACTGAGTTCAGTTGTTCCAAAATATTCTAGGTAACACAAGAAAGCAAACCATTTATTGCCTTCTTACCTGCCACCAAAGTACACAGAGAACACCTTTTCTAACTTATTGTCATCTTCCTAGAAATATTTACAACAATTAAAATAATTTCAATTTGTGTGGTACCTGACTCCTCAATGCCATTCCAGGACAAATGTGTCATCTGTTTTTACCTTGGACCCAAAGAGTTTTACAATCATGCATCATTCTTTGACTTTTTTCACAATCACCCATTTAAGCAACTCCTGACAGCTAAACACCAGCACTGCATGCAATAAAATTGCTGTTTCTCCTCGTCATGCGCAAATGAAACAAAACCCCCAACAGCAAATCAATGTCTGCACTTTTGAATGAGTATAATTATGGTAGGAAGAAGCAGGCAAATCAATACGAAGACTGCAAGTAGAAGCTTTAGGTTTGTCAGTCCTTTCCAGTGGCTGCTTGCATTTTGCACTTTCATAGAGTACTTAGAAGAACAAAATAATTCTCTTTGAAAGCTACAACACAGACCACACAACTACCATATCAACAGCACACTTCAGTATCTAGAAAGCTTTAAGTATTCCCAGGGAGAAACAGAGGCATCACATCTCACCTGTCCTACACCACGAGAGCTTGGTATAAATAGTGTAGAATTTAAAAGCACTACACAATAAAGATACCAGTGTCTGACAAAACCATTATTTCACTGAGAGGTATGATACTTCCCTCTGAAGGCAATAAAAAGTAAATTCTACACTGCACTGTACATAAAGAACAGTTAAAATGAAAA
This sequence comes from Onychostruthus taczanowskii, assembly GCF_017590055.1. NCBI lineage: Eukaryota > Metazoa > Chordata > Aves > Passeriformes > Passeridae > Onychostruthus > Onychostruthus taczanowskii. Next base: position 23,534,423 of record NW_024501459.1, on the reverse strand, counting down.
ATTAGTTGTATGACAACTCATGTTGTTAACAATATAGGCAGATCAAGATAAGTGGGTGGATTTGGATCATCATCAGAAGACACAAGGCCATATTTGCCAGTCTATTATGTCATGTTTCTTGAATTCATGATCCTAGGAGTGCAATAACTTTTTATGACATGATGGAGAAGTTACATTTTATACATGCTCCAAATACCCAGGCAAGATAAATGAATTAAACTCAGCAACCATATTGTATTTTTCAAATGTTACTGGGCAATATAGCATATGAATAATTCTGAAGTCTAAAGCACATAAATCATCATAAAATAGCAATGAAAAGCACACTGTGACTTCCAGACAACTTACATCAAATTAATCCCTACCTTTGTAAAACAAAACAGTAGGAAAATATGAGAAATATAAGAAAATTACGGTAAAGAGATTGTTTGTTAAGTCAATAGGGAGCACAGCACCAAAACCACACACAATATTTCTGGAACTGATAACAGACTTGAAATCTTATCCTCTTCCTATAATGGGTCATCCCATTCAGAAGGGCTATACCATTTTAGAAGCAATGGTTATTTACATTTCCCATCAAACATTCCTACTCAAAACACAGATAGATTTTAAAAAATTGCAATGAATAATTTTAGAGAAAAATATGGTAAAGTTGTTATAAGATGCCTCAGTTTTTAAAAAAATTAACTTTTATTATTTGACCAATTATTAGTTTCTTTGATGCAATTGCATTTATCTTGAGCCACTGAAAATGTATACAATATTGCACATCCAAACCTATGCTTTAACAATATGCTAATTATACAGTTCAGATGATCTGGAAAGAAATCCATTTTGCACTGATGATATAAGGGAGTGACAGTACAATTTACATTAAGAAATGTTTTCTCATTTTTCTCAAAAATTGGTTTGCACTCAGCCGAAGAAATCTAAATTCGACCAACAGGCATCCCTCCCTGCTTCTCCATGGTTACAAAATAACATGACAATCTGAATGACGGAAAAGATGCACATAAGAATGGGCTACAGAAACTCCTCTGGACACAGGTACACAGGCAGTGAATGTTTGCTTTTGTAATCTGATTAAACAGACAATTATTGTATAGAACAATATTGCAAAGCTAGTAGCAGACAATTCCAAGTGACATTACTTCAAATATTTTGAATTAGGTCTTCCAAATTGTCTAAATTTTCCCCCAGGGCAGTTGGCCAGTCCACATTCCTGACTTTATGGGGGGAATTCTAACGGGAGAGGCTAACACAAAGGTTCCCCTTTTGCTAGAGCTTTGCTCACATACCTCTCTTCACTCCAAGTTTGGCAGTACTGTACTATGGTGCACTTTTGGCACACACTTTCCTGCCACTTTAATACCAACCTGTACAGGCAGAGCTTGAAAGAGAGTGATTGGTTGATTGTGATTTTCCTTTTAGTGTTCAAGGGATACAGACTGCATTGACTGGGAGATGGCACAGTGAGAATCCTGATTCCTGGCACACTGCTCTTCATCAGCCACAGACATCTAAGCACACAGAATTGGAGGGCTAAAAACAGTCTTGATTTATTCATTTGAGTCAGAGCTATCTTGCCAGATATATTATGAAAAAATCCATACCCATAATTTATCCTCAGAGTGATACATTTCATTACACTGTGGATTCATGGGGAAATGAAAAAAAATGAGTTTCACAAGTTTTTGGGACTGTGTAGCTTTACAGATACAGCTTCACCAATGCTGGAATCTAGTCACATTTCATGTAATATTAAAACTATATCAATGCATTACAAGGATAAAATAATGCAGTATAATGATGTGCCATAGATAAGACTAATTATTATTTTCTCAGAGACAGAGCCTAAAAGAGTCTGGCATTTAGACTTGCAGATGCAGAAATATTCAAGATTATCACCAGAAGTGGACATAACAGAAAATAGATCAACAAGGATGGATGATTCGAGAAAAACATTACAGACTATCACACCAACCACTTTTTATTTAATAAATAATGTTTATTTAAATAGTTTAGAGTCAAGCCAAAACATATTTCCATCAAACAAAAGCCAGCATTTTAGAACATTTCTTCAGACAACCTTTTCTTCTTTAGACCACCATCTTCAGATAACCATTTCCTGGCTTTTATTTGTATTATACACATATTTCTCACAGGGAGGAACATAACTTGAATGCCAAATTAAAACCACCATTATTGGAAGACTTAACAATAAGTGTGAAGACAGAAGCATGTAAGCCTGAGGATAAAATAAATCCATCACAATGTAATTCCACAAAATAAAGATGAGGTTAATCTGAAACCTATGAAAATTAGTATCAAGATTTTAATTGACCTCAGCAGGTTTCTGCAGCTAGGCCCTGCATGTTCAAGATGTGAGTTCAGTAATTTTGTACTGTTTCTAAAGAATGTTCCCCCCACCACCAGTTCAGCCCCCTCTCACCAGTTTATGCATTTCCACTGAAAACTGAAGTGTCTAAAATGACTCTCTGCAGTTACTTCCTTCTTTGCACAAACATTTTCAAAGGCATTTTTGAATATGCAAAAGCAAGTTTTTACATTTACTGTTCTTCTTTTAAAAAAACACAAAGCCATGACGAATGTGCAACTCTGCAGTGATTTTCTCTGGAATATGATAGGGTGATAAATTGTGGACTCTGGAAAAAAACAGAGGAAATGAATGGCAATTTCAAACACACATAAAAATTCACTACACTAGAACATTTCAAAGTTACAAAAATAAAATTTTTGAAAGTATATTTTGATTTTCAGATCACTGAAATTACTTCATAACTATAAAATGTTTGTCCAAATTAGGATACTATTGTAGCTTTTTAAATACAATTTTCTGGAGTAAAGTGCTTGTGAGTTTTGTGCAGAAAAACTGGTTGGTTTGTTTTCATTTTATCCAGAAGTTCAGTATGCCAACAGTTAAAAGCTACTGACAGCTTAACAGCTCTTTCATTCTTACTCCATTCCACAAAATCTGAAAGCCATCCTCTAGAAAACAGCAAATTTGATCAGTATTTCAACCTAAACACTTCACTGTTTCAGGCTTCATAGGTGGAAAAACAGTATGATAAATTAGACTCTGTATATCATGTCTCTGTTCAGTTTCCTGGCATTATCTGCTTGAAGCTAAGAGAAGTCATAATCTTCCAGTTGCTGTATCATACTCCTTTTAATGAAACAAAAGCATGTATAAGATGAGAGTAAACTATAGTTGTCCTTGCCCCTTTGTTCCCCTCTTTTTTTTTTTTTTTTCTTTTTTTTTTGGGTTTTTGTTTTGTTTTGTTTTGTTTTGTTTTTCATTTTTACAGAAGAGAATTGTAAAATGTTTGCAGGAGTAGAAGAGATTTTTTTTAAATCTCCATTTATAATGAAGTGCAATATTAAAGGTGATGGGAATTTTAGAGACAGCACAAACATTTAAAGTGCTCCTGGCACAACATTTGACTTGTGATTCAGGCATTGGACATCACATACCTGAAAGCCTCCAGCACCTGCTTTTGGATGCTTGGCTCTTCTTTTGCACCAGGTCTGTGAAACAGAAGAAGGGAAAAAGATGAATTCCCATCTGTAAGAAAGCCACATCACCTGCATTCAACCCCACAATGCTGACACTGTACATAGACATATAGACAAATGATTACCTGATTCTTGTTGTCCAGTTTCAGAAATGTAGGCTGCAGCTGCTGTGAATTTTCTAACTAACACCTCTCCTTCTGGCATTTCTGCTGCACTACTGGCAGCCCACAACAGAAGAGTATCTAATGTGTTCCATCAAGTGAAATTCCCATTTGGCCTTTTATCTCACGACTGTTGAACTCTGCACAAGTAATAATACAAAATATCTCGCACCTGCAATAACATTTACAATATTTACAATATTTACAATATTTAAAATTTATAATTTACAATAACATAATCAATAACGCATTTCCTGTGATCCACTCTACCATGGAAGAAAGTAGAATTCAATGTGTGGAAATATTTTAAAATAAGAAATGACAACAAATTCCAGTCATCATGGTTTCTGTATGATTGCTTTCTCTCCTTTCACATATGTTTACACTCACAGCAGTTACACCAAGACCATTCAGGAGTTCATTTATTCACCAACCAAAAGGCATTGCTAATAACAGAACATTTTCTAGGGTTCTGCCCAAGGGCTCTGGGGTTTAAACTGCTGTGTTGGCCTTTACTCACCAATGGAGAAATGTTGCTACCAATTATTTTATCTCACCCACCCTGCATGCCTCTTGTACATAATGATATTTTTTAGGCTTTAACTCTCTTTGCTAAAGGCACTAAATGCAGAAGTGTGCTGGGCTTGAGGCTTACAACTTCTAGAAGGGAATACAGTGGCTGACTAAATGAACACTGGTCAAAGGACTGAGTCAAATTCCTCTGCATTCACAATCTAAAGCACACTAACGGACAGAAGTTAAATGTATGGAACTTGCTAACTCACAGTAGCACATTCACATACCCAAACAAACCATAATTTTTCCATACTAAGTGATTTTCGTTCTCCTGCGCTGCACATATTAATTAGAGAAAATAATTAAGTTGTAAATTAGCTTATCTACTTGAAAGACAATTGGGAGAAGATGGGCCAGAAGTGTGGAGAGGAGAAGGGTTATATGGGCTATTTACCCTGCATCAGCTTCATATTTTGTATTACATATGAATAAAAGTGCAGGAGGAAAAAAAAAAGGAGCAGCTATTGGGGGTCCCAGTATTTTTTTTCCTCCTCATCCCTGGGAGCATGTGGGTGGAGAAGAGTGTGTGAACACAGGCAATGTAGGAGGAGTAAAAGCTTTCTGTGTCTCCACTTCCTGCAGTGATTCCTTATCTTTTTACCTTGTCTAATGTTTTGTGTTCTATCAACCTAACACACCTCTGGTTATCAAACCTCCATAGCATTACAAGGACAAAACTTCCCTTTACACAATAAACCAAAAGGTTCTTTCCCACTACAGAAAGCATAAATCCTTTTTCACAAGGGTCTTTCGGTTTTCCTCTTCCTTCTCCTTCATCTTAAGCCTCACATCCTCAGACTTTTCTCTTGGTTTCCGCAGTAAAAGAAAACCCTAAAATTAAGTGTTATTGTAATTACCCAAACAGTATCATGGACTTTGCATTCAGCATACCAACATACTGCATGGAAATCCAATAGAAAATCTTTTTTTGATCTTATTTTTGTTTCTTTCATCTAATGAATTATAATTTCATGCTGTAATATGTAGGTAAAATGGAATTCGGCAATCATGACCACTTGACAGCAAACAGATCAAAAAATTCTAATAAAATTTTATCCAGCTCAAGTAGCAACAAACATCATGACTGGTTCATCTCAAAATAAAACAACAAATGCATGTTTAACTTCTCAACATATGCCTACAAAGTTGTCTAGGTGGATTATTTTATGTTTTTCCTAAGTTCACTTTCCCTTTTACAGTCATTCTTTCTATTTATCTTTGCACGACTTCTGTCTCAAAGACATCTGCAATTCCTTCCAAGTTTTTCATTCATATGCACTTTATCCCAGTTTTCCAGATGCCCCTCAATTCTGGCAACACCCAACTTGCTTGTCAGTAACACTTTCAATAAACTGTAATTTAGAGAATGTTATGTATGTACAGCACCTAACCACATTTTGACTGTCTCGCATCACTCATGTCCAAGCTTTAAACTGGATGCATCTGTAGAATAAAACTGTGTGTACCATTTCATCAATATTTGACTAAAATCTAAATATTCTAGATAACATTCTAAATAATATGTATTTTTTAATTTTCTATATTTTTTAGAATTCAGTCATTAATGTTATAGTGCTCTCAGAAAAAAAAAAATTCCCTTGCAAGATCTTTTATCTCCCTTCCTTTCATCTCTTCATCATAAAAGTATCCTTTGTATAGTCTGTAGCCATTGTACACTCTTTACAGACTACTGAAAACAAAAAATTTAAGCATTAAACCAAATAATTTTTGTAAAACACGCCAAAGAAGCTATTCAAAACCTTTGTATGAAAAGCAAGAAATGTTTTTTTATAAAGACCTCATATTTTTCATATTCTTGGGACAAATAGTAAAACAAATTCTACTTTTAAAGAAGAGTCTATAGTCTTCAAAAGATTAGCATAAGGATTCCTACAGCTCACAATTCCAAATGGATATTGTTCCCAGCTATCCTGGTAAGAATATGTGGTAGACTGACCAGATCCAGGTCAGACTATCACAAAGATTATTCTTCTTATTTTTTTTGTGTCTTAAGCCATGATATAAATAACATCACCAAATGCAATCAAGCAAAATACTGATCAAATACATTTACTCTCTATAGGCTTAACTGTTCATGAAAAGGTGCAAAGGTACTTCTCACCTCTGGGTGACATCTGCTTTCCTCTTCTCATTCAGCTATGCACTCATATGCTAAGCCAATGTCATGGCAAGGTTATTCCGATACCCTCTCAATTGTATTGAAAATTTTGGGTTTTCTGCCAAAGCCTCAAACCATATTTAAGGCTACTGACTTGTCACAAGTGTGAGAGTTACTTAAATTTAGTCCCTGTTTCTGTAACATTCTGGTAGCAGGAATCAAATATCCCCAAGAAATGTATCACAGTGAGAGTATGAGACTGCTAAACCTACCTCAGTCTCTGAATTTTGATGGTACAGTTTTCCCATTTGTTGTTTACAACATGCCTTCAGAAAGCACAATGAATGCTTTTGCATTTCAGACTCACATTTTTACTCTTCCAGAATATGATTATTCTGGATTCCTGCCTCATTTCCCAGCACCTCACACTACCTAACCTGGAGATAGCAAACAAACTTTGAAACTGTAGTATCTAAGTAACTTTGCCCAATTTGCAGCAAGTTTAAATTAATTTCAGGAATTTTAAAAATTATTTTCAAGGCAAAAATAACCTGTAGATTTTTGTGTTGCATTGTAGCGCTGTCAGTAAACCAGTACAGTTAAGGCCAGCCTCTTGTCTTTGTTACATTTTTTTAACTTAGCATGATGCCATGTGTACAAAATTCTGAGCTGATCTCAGCATACATTTGTAGGTTAATATATAAACCATAAACTTATTGATTAATATGAGAACACACTGCCCCACTGACCCTTGTCCTTTGAAACAAAGACTGCTTGTACAAAGAGATGGGAGAATTCTTGGGTACGCTGAATGTTTTCACTGACCATTCCAATGCAAATAAAAATTCAATTACTATGTAATCTCACTGTTTCAACATCAAATTTTGAACCAAGAGCTTTCTTGAGTTGCAATGTTAATAAAAGGGCAGTTTTTACAAAAATATTCTTTGCAGTTTCTAAATAGCAATAGATGGTTATGTCTTCTCTTGAAAAATAATGTCATGCATCTCAGAAACAGTCCATCCATGAGCTTGTGTTTCAAAAGACTATGATTAAAGACAATATACCTTCCAACAGATTACCATGTAAGTATAAAAGAGAAGTATGTAACATCAAATAAACTTCCACTAATCCCCAATTTCACACTCAGTCATCACCTATATCATAAAAGATTCATATCCCTGTATTATTCCAATTTTAATTTCTTCCAAATGATGATCCAGTCAGTAGCAAACTCTTCTCTGAAATATAAGAGAAGTCATAATTGGTTGAAATAGAACATTTGCATGCCAGGCACAGAACACAGTTACACATACATAGGATTTTATCCCCAACATCATTTGGTATTGGGGTAGTTGCACATTATTAATGTGTGGGCTTTTTATTCATTATTAGAAGTCTGTTATTGAAGGAGGCAGCCCCAAGTCCTGCACAGAATGTCACCCATCCTCTAGATGTCTCTGGAGATTAAGTGGAAGAACACTGTAACTCTTAGCAGGATTCATCGTAAGAAGCCAATCATTATATTGGCATTATAGCTGTTCTTCAATATTTGCTCTGTTTGAAGAAAAGAAGCATCTTTCTGCTTGCAGTCTTGACTCAAGGCTACCCTCCACATGCACACTAAACTTTATTTTCTCTTAGATGCATTTCTGTTTTGAGATTTACCTCTGCATTTTAGCAATAGTATTCACTTTTGTTAACACTTCAGTCACTTATAGCAATATGCTACAGTTCTGTAATATTCTTTGAAATATCCATATGAAAAATTGATGTGGGCAAAATATTGAGTTAAAACTGCATAGCTGAACTTAAATTATGGGAATCTGGTTCACAAAGCTGCGTATTTCACAATGGATTTTTTAACATCATTTACTAACACCTGTCAAAAAATAAATGGATATATACTTTGGTTATACTTTTTACACACTTTATTTTATGATGTCTGCCATTACACCCACAGAAACAGAACAGTCTCCTGTTGTAGTAGTTTTCCATCATTTTATAAGTGATTCTACACAAACTTCTGCAGATGAAATACAGCCTACTACACATAGCACCATACTGCTCCTCAGAATTAGACAATGACATAACTTATCCAAAACCCACTGATATCACTTCCCATTTACAACAGCTGGCTTTGAGCAGGTATTTAGGAATACTCGTCTCAAACAGCAATCTGTACTAACTTGACGTAGGTTGTCACTCAAGAGAAGTGCCACCGTTTTGCAGTGCTTCTGGTCTTCAGTGTTTAGTCACCTTCATTTTTAAATGTGTTTAAAATACATCTTCAAGAACAAATGTGATCAGTGTAAAAAGACATGACAACAGAAAACGCCATGCTGTCTTTGGCCAAGATAGAAGAGGAGCCTGCACGGTATTGCATAGCAGTCAGCAGCTAATGTATAAGCTCCTTAAAAGCAAATTTTCTTCACTGTAAAAAGTGATTTCAGCAACCTTGGTGCTTCTCCTGAAGTATAAGCATGAAGAAAAAAAATAATAAAAAAGACACCTTTTGATGAGAGGTTATGTAGTCTCTACAATTGAGCAAATTTAGTTGCCATTGCAGCAGAGGAATGTGATAGGAAATTTTACAGTTGAAGGAGAAATGTCACAGTATTTTGATAAGAGAGCGATGAACTTTTTTTCCCTTGTGCCATTATCAAGGCGAAGTGAACAAAATACATCATTTATAACCCACTGCTCTACTATTATCTCCTGGTGAGACACTTGTTTTAAAACACACAAGGACCTTTTTTCTCCAAGACTAAAGCTCTCTGTGAGGCTCAGTCTTCCTTTATAACCATGAAAGAAAGTTGACACTTGTGTGGGCCAAAGTTTCCAGGCAACCACACAAGGGCACTTATACACCCTCCAGGTCACCCCTCGTTCTGAAGTACAGAGGAAGCATATGAACAGTGTATGTCCCTTTGATCACAGATACCATCTAAAACTGATGTGGAGAGAAAATCCTGCACTTTGGAAGAAAAGCACTACAGTCTCCTCAAAGCTTTTCCTTACCTAATATACACGGAAAGGAAAGGCTAGTGTGGTAGTGCAGAACTGCTAAAATATTTTTCCCTTACCCACTATGAAGTGCCACTGACTTTCTTCTGATGCTTAGTACTCTTGCCCATGTATTCTTGCTCCTGGTTTTGGTTTGGCTTTAGTTGGGTTTGGTTTTTGTTTGTTTGTTTGTTTGTTCTGTTGTGTGGGTTTTTGTTTGTTTGTTTGTTTTTAATATTAACCTTCTATTAACCTCAGCTGATTTACTGCTCATTCAGCAAACTGCTGAATGCTCCAGCAGGCAATTGCGTATGAGCACCAGGGCAGGGTATAGAGAGCACTCAGTAGAGGGAACTTCCAATAGTATTTACAGACATAGACAAAATTCCACAACACTTCCATACTGATGTATCTAATAGAATATAAAAAAAAATATTTCCTTCTATTTTATGTAGAATAAGAGAGGAAATTTTTGTAGTCAAAATCTTGTGATAATTGGTATAACCAATGTGTTTTCAGTAGAACTAAATGTCTCTTTTAGTAGAATTAAATGTACATGAAACTAAGTTGTCACATCAAAAGATAACAGAGAAAATATAGAGTACAGTATTCTTAAGTACCCCCTCATTACTACTTATATTTTTTTTTGTCCTGTAGCACAAAAGTTAGACTCAGACATAAGCAGTCAGTTTAATTTATTTCATGAAAACAAACAAAAACGCTTGTTTCCAGAAATGACAGATGAATTTACCGGAGCCCTCAGGTTACTCTGCTACTCCTACATACAATGTGTTTAACAGCTCAAATTGTTTGTTTTGACTGTTAATGTTAGTGCATTTGCTGAGTCAATGAGAAAAAAGAGACATAATGTGAACAAGAAAAAGTCTAAAAGGAAAATAAAATGAAAAGTTAATAATTTACATTGAAATGCAAAACATTTAATTCTAACCAAAAATAATTAAAACCTTGACACAAGCCTAATTATAATAAAACTGACAGCTTCAAGATAGTTTTTAGATGCACAAGCACAGGATATAAGTTTATGTAAATACTTGTCAAAATACTGGAGGAGACTACAGAACCTGAATTAATTGTCACCTTAAGTTTCAGTTGCAAAGCAAAAAGTGAGAAGAAAAACCATAGATTTTGAACTATTTATTGATGGTCTCATCTGGAGAGAGATTTTAACAACAACAAAAAAAAAATTAAAATTAAGCAGAATGCTTACTTCTGTTTTCTTATTTCTTATTACTTTCTACTTAAATTAACAAGGACAGCCATGGTTCTTCAAGTTTTTGCTGATCTTCCTATTGTTTTGGAAGCTTCCAAAAATCATGAAATCTCAACCAGATCACTGCCTGGTAACAAATTTAAATTCTCAGATCACAACATGAAATTTAAATTTAAAAAAAAAAAAAAAAAAAGTAAGGTGTATAAAGTAAGCTATTAAAAAAATAAACATTTTTGCTCCCCATAGCACAAAAAAATTTTAAAATATTATTGTTAAAAGCAAGATATTGGAAATGTTTTGCTGAATTACACAGCGTTTCTTCTTAGGTTGCAGAAACACTGCCAAACTCATTCAAACAGACAGAAGCTTGCAGCAAGAAAGACTGTTAAGAAGTTAAGCCACTCAGGACTCTGAATGAATTTAGCAATATATTCTTCCAAAGCTTTACTGGCAGACCTATGATTTAATTGTCACACTCCAAAGCTGGTGGGCAGGTCACTCTATTACACAGCTCTTGTATTTAACTTTGGTGGAGAAGGGTTGGTCTACAACCAACAGAGTCTCTCAAAACAGGATGATTAGTAAATTTCACAGTTATCACAAAATAACATATGATATTAGGAGGTAGCTACATGATAACTCCACTGGAAACAATGGTAATTACATAGTAAATCGTGTCAATGATACTGCATTATCTCCTAACTGTTCAATTAACTCGTGTCACCACTGCATACTATGTTTAGAAAGTTGCTGATGCAATATTTCCGTATCATAATTGCAAAGATAGTTGAAGAAGATAGAACCCTATAATTTCAGAAAGTTTCGAATATTACTTGGTGAAACTATTTCTATTATGAAAAATAAACAACCATTGAGGTGAAAAATGACACCTAAAAACCTGTAAGATACCTTAAATGGAAAGAGCTTGCCAAGACTGTCATCAAAGAAATTATTTTTCATCTTTCATGAAGGGAAGGAGATATTATTCTATAAATCAAATTCCAATTGTTATTCATTCACCTAAACAAATGGTAAGAGCCCTCACAATCATTGAAACAATTACAAATTTAATTCCTGAAAAAAAGTAACTTTTCCTGGGCTGGGCAGATAATCTGATAAATGTTGATTACTTTATATTAGAGAAATATGCTTAAATTATAAAAAAGCACAAATATGGGGAAAAAACCATAGCATTTTAACTCCCTCGAAATGCTACAACTTTACCAGGGACACAACTGGCCTTCTCATCTTCACTCATACAAATCAGAAGTCCAGTGAAGTGAACGGAATTACTCAGATATAAAATGGAATAAAATGCTGCTAGGAAACACACACTGCTATTTCTCTTGCCTTTTAATATTCAAGACAGCAGGATATGATTGTTCTCTTTCAATGGTGTCATGTTCTGTTTGTCCCTATACCACTGATTTGCAGTTCAATAAGTTTGTTCTTAATATTTTTGTGAGTACAGAATTAAATCATCAAGTGGTACAAACCAGAGTTACAGCCAGACCAAGGCAAAGGCAGAGGGATGGTGTTATGCTGACTTCGTCTTAAAATCTTGCTTTGCCACAGTCCTTGCTGCAAAAGAAGGGGCTGAAATCTGCGACTCAATCCTTAAATACCAACCAATGTAAAGTTTTAAAAGTCTCTCTGTCACAAGCATGTTTTGGTACACAGATACCTATGAGACATGAAAATTTTTGAAAATGTTCTGAAGTATCTCCATGAGAAGACCTGTGGCACTTAAAAGCTTTTGACTACACAGCAACATTTACCTGCAACAGAAATGCTTCTGAAGCCTGAAGTTGCTTTTGTTGTATTTTTCAGTTTTCCTTTGTGACAATATTATTTTATACAGCTTGGTTGGATTTAGAGCACCTCATTCAAAGCCAGCTCCACCTACTTTTTCATCTCAGCTCATACCAGTTTTGTTGTTATAAGAACACAAAGGAATCTGCATGATTTTAGCGCATGACTCGTTTCCAGCAAATCAACACACATACTTTCAATTTGCTATGCATGAGAGATGTGTAAAACTATAGAGATTTGGGGCTCTGGAGGACAAAATAAGCAAAATACATAAGCATTGTATCTAAATCACAGCAGAAGTTAAACTCTAATTTTAACATACAGACTGTGTAATGAATTCAAAAATACCAAGACTTTAAAGCTATCAGACCACATTCTAGACTCGTCCTTGGCTGTCCTAAGAATTTACTGCATAACTGTTGTCCATAGGAGCCAGCTTGTGCTAGAGAGGCACAACGTGCAGTAAAAGCAATGCTTCCCCCCCTCCTTCCCAGCACCCTTCTTCTTCCCTCAGTCCCTGGACTGAGAAGAGACTGATTTCCTTCACACGGCCCTGCCCCACGGCTTCTTCGCAAGTTAGGGGTGTCACACTGGAAACCAAATTACTGGCAAATAAGGCAATTTTAAAAAACTCACAGAGTTCAAACTTTGCCCAAACCTCTTCCAAAACAGAGATATGAATAAGGTAAGGTAAAAATTCCTCAACATTCCATCTCTTTTGCAATAATTAAGCATTTGCGTTTTTTCAATCTCTGATCCTATATCCATCAAGTCAAAGGATAAGAGTACAAGTACAAAAGCAAGAGAGACATCAGCAAGAGAAACACATCAGACAAAAACAAACCCCAAAAACTCCCTCCAAACTCTAAATAGTAGGTTACATTAAAGAAAAAAAGCACGTTAAAAAAAAAAAAAAAGACGAATACAGTTGCATTTTCAATTTTTAACAGGAAAACAGTGCAGTTGGAGGAATCTGCACTGTTCCAAACTGGGCAACATTGGGGGCTTCTTTATTATATTATTATATAATTTACAGTATATTTTTATTTCTCGATTTGGCAAAAATCTCCTAATATAAACACAAGACATGAGTTCAACTTTCTGAAAGTGGTCTGAATTATAAAACCACAAATGAAGCAATCCTAATGTAGTTCACTCTGTTGCCAACTTCTGCCAACTAGCATAACAGATAATAATGAAGTTGAAATTAAAAATAGGATTAAAAATAGGGTTGCTTTGGTTGTCTGGCTTTTTTGGGGTTTTGTTTTGTTTTTCTGGGTTTTTTTTTTTTGCTATCTGGGTTTTTGGTTTTTTTATTATTTTTTTTCTTTTTCTTGCTTTACCATATTCCAGCATCCTCCACAGAACTTTTGAGAAACAAGACATTTCTTTTGAATCAGATATCCATTATCAATTTGGACAGAGAGCGTCTGAACCAGTATTATCTGCAAATGATTTATGAGGGCAGGTATTTCTCCACCTGAACATTTTAGTGAAACCATAAATATCAGTAGCGACAGAGATTCAAAGAAAAAGCCTTGAAAAATATTTTATATGGGAAGTTAGTTCCATCTGATGAAAATTTTAATTCACCATTTCTGTGTTTTTAAAGAGCTTTCATGTTAGCCAGGTCTATCATCCTCTCTTGCTGATATTTTCAACACACTTATTATAAATAATTACCTATTAATAAAATCTATGGAACTGAGCCAACCGATCAGAGGTCTTCCCACTGATATTAACTAAGGATGCATTCGAGTCCGAACTGTTACTCAGAAGAAACAAATACATTCAATATAGCACTGTAAAACCAGCTTTTTAAATTGCTCATGAAGAATATCCTCAAAAACCCTCAGAGAAACAGGATCCCCTTTTCTGTTGTGTAACCTCCAACTCAATGAGTATCAATAGACCATTTACCTTTGGGAGTCATCCATCTCCTCCTCTCTAAAAGGGTGTCAGTAATTCCTTCTCCTAAATGGAGAAGGATGGTTTTATACAACACCTCTGTGTGGAGTACCTACCTCAGAATGTACTATGCATATTCAGGTTCTTCAGACTTCTCGTCCACACTCTGCCCAGACCTTGAGACTATATATATATATATATGTAAGCACCATACAGAATTATTGATAAAAGAATTCAAAACCAGCTTAATGACCATTTTGATTTATATTACATTATTTTCAATTTCCAAAATCGTCCACTTTGTGAAAAAGACAAAAAAGAGGGGAGAAAAAGCATGTTCTCTGTGGAATTGATTTTTTTAATTGTTAATTTCACTTTTGGATGAAATTCATGTTTCATGTTTTTCTGAGTTTCTTTTTTACCCTTTTCCTATTCCTGTTTATTATTTCTGTTCATTTACTTCTCAATTACTATTAGGTGGATGAAAAATAATAGAAAATAAAAAAGTCTCTATAAATTGAAATTGAAGGAATTCTCTTTTTATAGTACTGTAAATGTGTTCAGCTGAAGTAAGTGTTAGGGAAAAGCATGTAGCTACTAAAATTAAATTGTAAAAATAGAACTTTACACACGTGTGTTTCAATACACTGTCTTCATTAGGACATTTTGATACTTATCTAAGTGTCAACTGGAATGCACATATGCTAGATCACACACTGTATTTACTGTTCTAATAATAATGTATCTATTAACCATGTTTTCTACCAGAAGACTTAAAAATGTTGGAAACATAAAACTGAATTAAGCATCAGATCTTGTTAACTTATGAAGCTAATATTAGCCTTCTTTCATAGTTAATAAAAAATATATCAAACCTAACTGAAAGTCTTTCAGTTCTGTGAAGCTCGGTTGGGCTTGGCCTTAGAACTTCACTTCCAACATATTTCCAATCCACCAGTGAAGTCCTTTACTAGTGAAAACCAGGTTGTACAAACCCAGAATAGGGAACTGGAAAATCAAGGTCAAATTTTAAGCAACAGGGAGTTGGCCAGTGTTACAGAGGAAATAATTTAGTAGCCTCATTTTTTATATTAAGCTTTTTATGTCTGAAAATCCAACTGGTTTTCATGTGAACTACTTCAAAAATTGGAGAAAATAGAGTTTTGTTTGCTCTGTAGAATAAAGATACATGGCTGTAACATGTTTATGAATTATTACTTGTATAACAAGTACTATACTTAGTTACAATAACACAACATACTTTGCCCGAGTAATACAGGGAAACATCTTTCGCCACAGTGAAGGCCCCATTAGGAGGACATGCAAGATCTAACTCAGATTTCCTTTCTCATATTTATTGTGTAAGGGATCATACAAGGAATCCACTCTGCTGGATGTAGAAGAGTTCATGAAAGGCAGAAGAGGAGCCCACAGGCCTTTCACACCCTTTTTCAGCTCATTGCTGAATAGTGTGCTCATCCCAGAGACTAAATCCTTCCTGTCAAAATATGAAGGGCTCTGTCAGGACTGGTAATTCAGTGCAAGGAGGAGGGGGGAGGAATTAAATGGCTGAGAATTGCTACAACAAGGGCGTAAAGGAAAGAGGAGGCTGCCACTGCGGTGAGGCTACACGGAAATACCTAGACCATCCTGCAAATAGCAATATTGGAACACTGATTTGAAAAAATGCTATATTTTACTAATGTATGACTATGTCATGACATAAATACATAAAATAAAGTAAAATCAAATACAAGAACTGCCAGGGAAAAAAAATCTCTAAGTACGGCTATAAATAACCATTTACGATGGATGAGTTTTGCAGGGCCCTATAAAACAGGTATTACGATACAGAGGATTTTAGCAATATTGTTACTAGAGTGAACAAGAAAACCATTTTCCATCAAATTACTGCCTCTTTCTCCCTAAAAAGTATCTGACTAAAGCAGAGATAATGTAAAGTTCAGCTTTCAAAAATGGCTTCATTAAGAACTTTAATGAAGCACATGGGAGTCATTTATTGACTTCTCAACTATTAAGACATAGCATTATTACTGCTTTAACAGTATTTCCATTTTCATTTAGGAAATAACTAATCAAGGGATCAATGTACCAAAGACTTTATTTTCTCTCCCATGGGTCACTGAAAGTACATTTTTTAAAATGCAAAAAACGTAAAGGCAATTCCCCCCAGTGCCATATCACATAAGCAATTTAAAGAAATAACAAGGAATGCTAAAGGTCAATGGCTCCTGATCTAAGCCATGTTATAAAACAAATGAAAATTGTTCATGGTAATTCTACCTTTCTGGTGGAAGTAAGAGATCGCTTTCACATCAAAGAGGCTTACCTCCGAAGTATGCAAAGCACCTCCACCCTGACCCGCTGTCAACCTGTGAGACATTTCTATTTCTCAGCCTTACTTAGAATGCAAACTACTGTTTTCCTGGTAGTTCTCACAGCTCCACTTCCTTTGAGGTACAGATGTGTAGCCAAAGAACCCAATCAGATAACAGCCATTTACATATTTATAAAGTCTCCTGTAAAATCTCGTATCAATTGTTGCCACTATATATAGCCCTTTCAAAGTATCTTGTGGGCACAAGCGCTCCACTGCACTGCTCCCTTCAGGAGTCCAGATATATCGTATAATGTGATTTCAATGTAAATGTGGCCCATCACACAATCATACCACTTCACAAACTCTTTTCTGCTGGGATAGCTTAAATCTAAACACACTCAAGCAGCTTGCTGCACTGGAGCAAGATTTCCTCCACATAAAAAAAGTCAAAACCCCCAACACAACAATGCCAAGGAAAAAAAAATCTGAACATTTTCTGCAGAAAGATGGGCCGTCTCCAAATCCTTGTGCCCTATCAGACAAATTAAAGTAAATCAAGCATGAAATGAAGCAGAAGAGCCCCGAGATAAGGCTCCTTTAAGTCGTTTACAGATTAGGATAGAGAGAGGTGCATCTGGTCTCTGGCAGTGAAGGAGGCCAGTTTCTCATCTCACAATAGCAGCCTGTGTATAGGATTACCTTACCTTGTCACTGACAAGGGAAAAAGCGCCTGCAAAATGTCTCTAACTAACTTCCTAATGTTCCCAGCTAAGTTCTCTTATTAAAGTATTAACTGTTACAATGATAGAAATAAATTTTGATAAAACAAAATAAAAACAGACACCAGTCTGATTTATGAGCTGGTCAGACACTGATAAACTGGAGGCTCTGCTACCAGCAGATGAGCCTCTTCTCTTATCAGTCAGGATTTCACTGCTAGAGACAGCAGATAACTTCCCAACTGGAATTAGGGATTCAGTGAACTGTGTGTTACTGGTCAGACTGGTGCTCCAGCAGCACCTAAAAAGGCCTCCTGTGTTATCCCTTGGGATTTTGTGCGGCACGCAGTGAGATGTTACCCTGCTGGACGTGACGGCTGAGCTCAGAGGTCTGCACAGCTCATGGGTAAACTGGTGCTCCTGCGGTGGCAAACCAGCCTCCCTGCTCTTATCAGCTTCTACAAATTGCAGGCCTGCCTTCCTGCCTTCCTTCCTTAGGAAGACGTGTCTCTGCTGCAGCGCCATCATCCACTTCTGCTTCTCTCCTGCACCGCAGGGCCAAAGCAAACCAGCGTTCCCAAGGGCGCCCGGCTGCCAGCCCAGGACAGCAGCACGGGCAGCAGCCCCCGCTCGGAGCACAGCGGGCCAGGGATCGCTCCAGCAGGCACTGAGCACGGCTGCCACAGGCTCGCACAGGGAAGGCAGTCCTGGCAGTCTCCCCTTTCCATACAGTTCAAGCCCACCACACTCAGTACCTCGAAACTGGGACAAGAGCGCTCTGCTTAACGACACCGTGCTGGAGGTGTCCTTGGTTTTGCTGTGGTGAGTACCCTACAAATGCAATGACTACTCTGAGTGTGAAGACACCTCCTAGCCCTTCAACAAACCAAAGTAAGGGTTTGCTATGTAACCCAGCAGTAATCAAGCATGGTTATTATATATTAAGAAGAAAGCAAGCTATCACATACTCATAGCTGAACACGTACAATACTTCAAAAGAAGCAAATCAAGTTAAAATTAGTGCCTGCTTTATGATTTCCACCTTTTAGTTCTCCTTGTGAATACCAGAAAAATAAAATGGGGGTTTTTTTGACAAAAAAAAAAAGATAGTCAAAACAGCAATATTAAAAAGAAAAAAAAAAACATTATTCCCTTCTTAGAGAGATTTTATGTAACCTTTTCTTGCACAAGGAATAAAGACCTGCAGGCTGTCTAATTCCAGTGCCAGTGTATGTACTAGGTGTGAGGATGCAAACATGTACTACACTTTTTAATTTACTGCAGTTCTAGAACAAAGAAAACATTCCCACCATTACAGTACCATGAACTAGTGCTAGATCAAGATTGCACTTATACCCTCAAAGCTCTACAGAAAAGGTGTATGTGCACCCTTAATTCCCAAATGAGAATACTTTAAAATAGACCTGAGTACTTGTTAGTGATATTCAAAGGCAGAAACAACCCAGAAAGCAGAATATAATTTTACTGAACTAAACCAAAAAGAATGTAGGACAGGATAGCAGCAAGTATGAAATTGTCCTTCAGGCTTTAACTGTCAGACCATAAATCGATGGTGCTTCAGGAAATCATCCTGAATGTATGAAAAGGGAAGGCAGAAGGCACTGCAATTCAGCCCAGAGCATCTTCTCCAACCAGTCCTTCACATCACCCTGAACCCCTTACATTCTTCCTGGTTTTTTGAGATATTTGGAAGACTGTCTCCAGCTCTCTGTAATATTCAACCCAACTGAACTGAGGTGGGTCACCTGCCCCTCCAAAGCTGCCTAGTCTCAGACTCCTTTGATGCAATGACATCCCCTTACTGGCCTTGTATGCTGCACACTGTAGAAGGTTTTGAGGACTGGGGTTTTTATTTTCTTTCTGAAGGCTATTTTACTGCCTTTTCATTTGCCAGACATCACTCACTGCTATGAAAATGAAAACCACGCCATATTATCACCCAAGAATCTCACAAACTAACTGTGTTACAAACAGCACAGGTGAATGAAATTATGCATGGAAACCCTTCCAGAGGAGGGACCTTTCATCGTTTGGAAATACGGTCTGAACAAGAGAAATGAAATTTTTTTACTCACTAACTGTCGAGACTAATTTCAACAGACACTTTGAAGCACAACCCCTCCTTCTCAATGAGACAGATGAATTTCTGTTTATATGTGAAAAATGTCAGCTCTCATTTCACTCATTCTTACTTGCATTTTAAAAATACACTGCAAAACTGCATCAGTGCAGTACCTTATGCTGACAAATATGATGAAACCATGATGAAAAATTATAAACGAGTGTCTTATTCTGCCTGCATTTTGTATGAATGAATAATCCAAAAGCTAGAAGGGCACAAGCTCTCCCTGTGGAATGAACACACCTGATTTGCAGCTGCTACTCTTTTTGCAGGCACACACCAATGACATGTGAAGGCATTGTGAAACACAAATGTGATCTACCTGTATTTTTCACTCATTCATTTATGCTAATTTTAATGTATGCACAAATATACAGAGGATTCAGGGCACAGGAGAGAGTATTTATTTGTACCCTAAAATTATTCTCAGTGAAATTTAGATAATTCTCTTCTGTGCAGAGAACTGATACATTTACACATCTGTGACCAACTGACAATGTCTAACAAGCACTCACTGTTTGCCACTGTCAAGTAATAAACTAACTTAAATTATGCCAAAAAATGAGCATTTTTTATTCTCCTATTTATTGTTTATTCTCCTTTTATTAGTAGACTATGAGAAGGTGACACACTGTACTACTCCTATTTTTGTAGCAGACTCATACAATTCCTATGACAAATTTTTGTTAACTTGTTGTATCAGAAATATTCAAAACCATTTCACATTACACTAAAACTGCAAATATTGATCCACAGAAGAAAGATTATGTTTCTATTCAATAATGTACTATATTATGTAACAACTTTATATATGTTCCTTTAAAAGCTATAATGCTGTCATTTCCAAAAGCATTTCCAAATGTGACAATCTTTCTAAACTATACATGAAAACCAGATTCTTAGTGCAATGACCTAGAACACCATATAATAATAAAAAATGATAAGGATATTAATGACTCCAAAGCATAAGTGACAACTATATGAAAATCACTTCTTTAGTACTAATTAGAGTGCTGATTTTTTCATATTAAAGTGCTGACTAACTAATTTTAGATTCTTGTTAAAAAAGCAAAGGAAGTGCAGCAGTTCTAGATTCATTAATAGTTTAGATCTTTACTAGTTAGTGTTACCAGTGTGGCAAATAATAAAGTGGAATATAACTCTGCTTAGAAATAACTGCAAGATGGCATTTTAGCCTGCTGGCCTCCACAAATAAACCAAAAAGAGCGTTATACATTTTTCCCATTTTACCATAGAATAGACTATTTGGCCACCAACATAATTTTCCATTCTCAAAACACTCAAAAGCAATAACGAAGGTTTCTGATCTGATATGCTAAAATGAACTCCTCTGATTAATGGATTTTGAAAATACAAAATGCTGCTCTACTTTCCATTTTTTAAGTGTATTACCTAGCACAAAACTTCTGATAAGAGATCCTCAAAGCCATCCGGATCTGCAACGCAAACATAAACTTTCTCTGATGGTCTAGTACACTAAAGACAGATGAAAACCTATGTTGGTTACCTTAGATATCAAAATGCCACCTACACTGAAATCTCTGTAACCAGTACAATACAAGTGAGTGCCATGCTGCAGCCAGTACCACATCCAGCCACAGAGACTCCCACTTTCAACAGGAAGGTATATTTTTATTGATTGATCTGTAAACAGTTCATAGTCAAAATGAGTGAAGAGCAAGAGCTCAGTTCACACTCCGGGATCCATGAGATGCAATATGCACTTACACCTCATTAATGTACTTCAAGTAGAGTTAATTTTCCATTATTTACCTCTAACCATTTATGAAACAATTTAATGACATAGCCAGTGTAACTAGAATCCATTTTAACCCTATGAAACTTTTGCTGCTACTTAAAAATAGCGTATTAGAGCTACAGAAAATATTCAGACATTTTATAATGAGAACTGAACCATTAATAGCCATGAGATTAACTTCATTGATTTATACCATAAAACAGATTTAAACTGACTCCCATGCTTCCAAACAAAAACAACACAGTGGAAGACAACTGAACGCATTATACACTGAATATCTTTACAATACCTTACAACATACTCATCTGACACATAGTGTTGTATTTTTAACAGGCTTAGGTTATGATTTAAAACAGGATTTGATATATTTAAAGAACTGTAAAGTAGTCATGGTGTATTGACTGTTCCTGTATGGAAGATCTAATTTCACAGAAGTTGATCCAAATAAGAGATCTTTGAAGATCACAACTTGTTACTAGCAGTTTTAGCAAACTAAGTGTGTGGAGGATGATCAAGTTCAATAAAATATGTAAGCTCATATCTTTAACTCAGCAACACATGCAGCAACTTAAAAGAAGGCAGATTTTTTTACCATAGGTTGTCTTTCTTACGTTATGCTAAAATCTCAACTGAGTTTGACCATTGTGAATGTACATCTACCTTGCATATTCTTTGTGTGGCATAGAGGTATTTAAAGTAGCATGAACATGAAGCATTCTAAGTTGTAGAAATAGTCTAACTGGGCATCACAGAGCTATGAGGATTAAGTTAGTTTTACTCATATCTTTTTTCTTTTTCCCCCCTAACTTAGCCATACCTGATTACATTAAAACCATTGTTATTTAGCTAAATATTTAATAGCAATTCTTCCCACATCAATTTCTGTTTCTTAGGATGGATGGGTATTCTGATTACATTGCAAGTATAGACAGTCTAATGTAAAGTAGCTGAGACAACTGATTAATAGAAAGACATAGGAAGATCGAGGTAGGTAAAATGACAGATTATTATAAACATTCAGGAAGGCTCACTTTTAACTGCTGTTGTTCAAGATCCTCTTAAGCTGATCTAAGACATGATCATCTATCCCACTAGTGCTTCCATACATTTTTCACAGCAGGCAGACTAAAATTACTTTTCTGTTAAAATAAAATCCATTCTACACCTTTGTAAACCCATGTTTGAAGAATCTAGGCTAAAATACTTATGATAAATAGTTCTGAAGACAGCCCATCAGCCTGGAGTTCAGGTCAGAAACATAAACAACAAACTCCTCTGTGTCAGTGCCAGGTCTTTGCTGGATGAAGCATGTACTTTTCACAGTAGAAGCATTAAACTCTATTTCTGTTCAAATAGAACAATACACAAACTAAATAAAATTAAGAATGAAACCCTTAAACCTTCAGCTGCTCTCTCAACTGTCTCTATAATAACCCTTAAAAAGCACAATAACAAGTATTATTATGCTAAGCAGTACCTATTCATATAGCAGCATCCAGCGCTTTCCTCTATGAGCTCACAGTCTTATAAACACTCGAAAAACCTACAAATACTTGTTTTAACAGACTTACAAATATATTCAAGTGATCTTGACTGTACTTGCAGCACTGAAGCCTTTATCATGGGAGATGTCTGAAAAAATCATCATGCAACTATTGTTCATCAAAGAATTGTTGACTATTTTCACTTGAAAGACTCAAGTGTATTTCACCCCCACCTCTTTCATGCATTTATCAACAAAAAATACTGTCTCATATTCTCTTTTGCACAGATTGCATATTTAATGCCAATCAGTTTACTAATTGATCCAACATTAAAATTAAGCCTAAATTTATAAAGGTAGATGAGGGTTCACTTATTCCTTGCTCTCAGGGCTCTGATGGTTTAAGAAGGGTAAGAAGGGGAATGGAGGAAGACAAAAAAATTTTTCAAAAATGGTTTAGTTTGAAATACTCTAATTCCCATTGGAAGCATACAACTACTTTATCTTTCTTCTTTTGCCATTAATTAGAAATAAATTCATCTTTCTCTTGTGAAGCCTGAAGTTTGTTGTTGTTGTTAGACGAGTTGCATTCAAACTCCAACAAAAAAGATGAAGCCAACATTGAAATTCATCTCACAGTCCAGAATTTACTTAACGGCCAGCCTGTGCGCTGTGATAAACGGAATGATGATCCGGCAACATGTCTTTATCCATGGTTTGCTTTAATTAACGCTGGCTTGTTTGTTGAAAAGATGATTAATATGCCAATGAAAATTGCATAATTGAATACCACAACACTGGCACAATCAGAAAGACACATGCAGTTTTTTGATTAACATTTATTATTATTATTATTATTATTGTGTGTTTTAATGTACTCTTCTCACTACGAAATCATGCAGTTTTTGACCGAGAGGTGAGGAAATATCAGGTTAAGTGCAAGATCTTCTGTGGGCAAGAAAAAAGATATGGTGCAATTTAAGAAATAGTTACTTGGTCAAGCAGCCATTTTTCCACACTCAAAATAGAAGCAAAGCCTCCTCAGAAAAAGGAAATACAGAAAAAATAAAAAGCCACAACAAAAGCATGAACACAAACATCAAAACAACAAATAGCAATGACTTTTTGGCAGAAAGTATGAAAAATACAAACAATATATTCAGTATGACAAGAATTAGTGTGTAGAAAGTGCATGAAACATTTTTTAAGGAACAGAAATTAGAAGAAACTTCTACTGGAAAAGCATCACATTAACAAAGCACTAAGGGACTATCCTTTTCCAGAACTTCACATTAACAATTGCATCAACTGCAATTTGTTAACATATTCATCTGGTTAATTCTATGTTATGACTGACACAAGGGTAACAATTAAGTCCAGTGTTTATTTTATCTATACTGTTTATTTCATTAGTTTTCCTCTATTTGCTTATCCTTACCATCCAACTTAAGGCAGATGTTAATGCTATTTAACACTGACTCTTATGCAAAACCTGATTTTAAGGGCCTGGACCATTCCCTTTCTTTACAAAACTGAATTTAGACTTGCATAACAATTCAATAGGATATATAATAGTTCTGTAAATACTTTCTATTCTAGAAATAAGCTAATAATAAATTGAAAATTTTTGGACTAAGGTAAGACAAATCTTTCCAGACTTTTCCCCCAAAATTAACATCTACTGACTTCATACTTTCTTCAGTGCTTTAAGCAGGCACAAGAATTTTCTGATAACTGAAGTTCCATTATTTAGATTAATAAACACTTGCACAGGATAACACAAAGCAAATACTGCTGCACCTTTACTATAATCAAATAAAACAGCAAGGAAAGATTCCCACTTATTTCTTTCTACAAAAAGCAGCACAAGTATAAAGATTTCAGCAAGAATTGCTTTTCAGGGATCCTCACATTGCCCTTAGATGGATGATGGGAAAAAGGAAGAAGAAAACCACCACAGGAAAGGGTTGTGTGCTGCAGCTGCAGCCTTTAATGACTCCTGTGGGTCTAAAGGCACCAAAGAAGGTACTGCACACCTCTCAGGAATCCCAGCTAACACACGATTCTCAGGACAAATAGTGAAAGCTCAGCTGGGTAGGTAAGACAGCCTGGAAAAGCATGACTGCCAGTGAGAGAAGGAATCCATTCCTCCTGCTTCATCCTCCAAAGCCATCGATTCTCCCTTATGCTCCAAGCAGAGACTCCTCAATGCTTTGCTTTGAAATTAATATATTTTTGTAGAAAAATCCTACATAAGGTAAGCACATTGGAGACACACAAAACTCTCAGGATTTCTAAGCCAGAGGCTCAGCAAGGCCTCTCCCAGCTTACCTGTGCCTTTGGGAGACACTGAATTTCCAGCCCGTAGTTTAGCTTGGGGGTTATTTCAGCTCCTGTATGCCTGCTTTTGCAACTCAGTATCTGCAAAGTACTGGCAGGGCAAACAAGATGAAGGTTTTGCTTTTGAAGAGTCACAAAGGAGCCAAAGAAGCCACTATTTCCTCATTCAGCTGTTCTTAGGATAACTAGAAAAAGGCTTTTACCTTATGAGGTGGACAGTTTTTGTCAGTTCTTACTTATAAGGGAAAATACAAGCTATCCTATTAAATAGGGTCAGAGAACTAGATCTACTAAAAAACTGTCCAAATGGGAAAAAATATTTGATTGCTGAAAAGGTACAAGCATCCTATATGAAACCATATTAAAAACAGTTGATCAAAACCCAACTATATTAGAAAACAGAAGATCTGAAGAAAAGTTCATTCTTAAGTATAAATTCACAACAGCAGCAACCATCCTTCAGCTTTCAAGGAATGTGAAAATGTCTGAGGGGCATTATCTAGGAAAGAGTGAAGCAGCTGGAGGTGCTGATGCCCCCCAACCCTGCACACCTATATCAGGAGGCACTTGGCCCCTTCCAAAAAGCTGCCAGGGAAAATACTACATTGTCCACCATGGGAACCATAAACAGATCAATCTTTTCAGTTTATCTGATAATGCAGTCTTGCAACTCGACTGTTTTCCACACATGTTCAAGTTATAGTGTCACCACATTCAAACTTTAAGTTGTAATAAATATCACTGTTCATCTCACTCTGTAGACTGTAGAGGCACACACTGCAATTTGCTTAACTGCAGACCATTCCTGCTGTCCTGGACCTTCCTAGGCATAAATTAAACAGGTTTTTTTTCCTAAAATTTAGAATGTTCAGCTCTACAGCTAAGAAAATTGAGTTTTATTTTGTTGCCTTTTGATTTATCTTCCATTCAAAGTACATAAAACAGTTTATATTTCTTACAGTTCTTCCTAAGAACCGTAGGCTTTCTGCAGAGTTGCAAAGGAAGTAAATAGATGTGACAGGACAGATGTTTGCAAAACCATGATCAGCAAGTGCAGTAATAAACATTCCTCCACTTAAGGAACCAGAGAGCATCAAATGAAACACTCAAACAGCAGATTTAAAATACAAAAGAAAAAGTTATTTTTCTACTCAACAGCAGGGCAAATGTGTAAAGGCCAAAGCTTTAGAAATAACAGAATTTCATATAAGCAAAGTTCATCAAGTTTATCAAATATAAATGTAATGATAAAACTATTGATCAAGGAAGATAAAGACTACAGAATGTCAGAAGACAGGGAAACACCACTGTCTGTGTGCTGTGTGCTGATCACCTTTCCTAATTCATCCACCAGTGGCACTGCCACAGATACAATTCTAATTAGTTCATGAGCACCCAATACAACTGTAAGATATTTCTTCTGCAAATTCAATGCACTGAGGATTTTAATGTTTTCTAAAAATTTGTCTTCTACAGTCTTCAAACACTATCATTCTTTTTCACAGGTTTTTTTTTCATTTTTTTTCCCCCTGTGTTTCTTCTCCTGAGACACGTCAAATCCAGAATGTAACTGGCTCCATCTCATTGCAATGGAAGATCAAGATTTTAACTCCTGATTACATTTTGAGCAACCAAAAGAGGCATGAGGTTTTATTTCCTTAGAAGTTCCAAAAACTCTTTCCCAACTTAGTTTTCCCATCTTATTTTAATAACTTTAATCAAATACTTAATGATGTTATTAAGGAAAGACAAATAAATTAATCCCTATGAAGAACAGATCTCCTTACATCACTGCCAGATGGTGCCCTTAAAATTCAATACTTTATTATTACAGGAAAACCTTTTGTTTATGATTTTTGTGCCAGATTCATTCCATGTGCTTGTGCCCACATATATGGCAGTTTGAATTAATCAGATAGAGAGTATGGTGTCATGAGGATCAAATGTTTTATTAAATACAAATATCAGATTTCTTCTTTACTAACATGTAAAGTATTTAATTTAAATGCAGTATTTTAATATCCAATATATATTACCTAGGGTCAATTCACTAGAGATGTGAGTTTATAATTTATGATACTAAGTTCATCTTGAGAACAGACTGTGAACCATGAGGACGCGGATTTCTCTGACTTGAAAAGAGCTACTTTCTGAGTAACTGCTCATGAAATCAGTGAGGCACTGCCTATGCAGCCTTACTGGTTTCTGGACTTTTCATTCCAAATATTTTGTTTGCCCCCTTTCCTGGAATACAAGCTGAACTCTTGGTCAGGTTAATATAATTAATTACTTTATTCATCTGTTCAATTACTTCCTTAAAAATTCTGAAGCATATTACCAAGTTTGTGAATGCTACCAATTTATAATATTCTCTGCATGTTTTTCTTTCTTGCACAATGTTTTCTTGTATTAATCCCATATGCTGTTTTTTAAAGATTTACTTTAAAAAGACATTATTTCCTTGTCACTAAAGGACTCATTCTTACAACTGTTCTAAAGAGGGCTAATGTTGTGCCAATACTTTAAAATCAAAAAGAAAATGACCTGGATAACAGACCTGTCAGTCTGATATTGATACAAGGCAAAGCAGTTTGAACAGATGATACAGAGCTTAATTAATAAAGAATTAAATAAAAGTAATTAAATTACTGCCAATCAACATATGCTTAGGGAAAACATCTTAAAATACTAACTTTGTGTTTTCTATTAACTATCTGTTAAATCATATGCCACTAGTATCACATTTACTCTTCTGTAAGGAATTTGATTTAATACAACACTGCATTTTAATTAGGGGTAAGATAACAGTAGTCAAAAAAGAAAGCTTAGTAGAAACTGGACAAGTGACAAATATGAACATTGCTAGTCACTGAGTGGATGTATTTCTGGTGAAGCCTAGAAAGCACTGGTTCTTGACTCTTTGGTACTTAACATATTTATGAATGACTTAGAACAAAGAACCAAATCATTTAAATAATAAAGGCTGTGGAAAAGAAAACAATTGGAGAGGACAATATAATGAATAAGGCTCCTACAGGAGAGCATAATGAGCTGCCAAATCTGGACTCATTGCAACATAGTGCCCAGGAGACCAAACAATGCAGGACATAGGGCCAGGGACTCACTTCTGAGAAGCACTAGCTACAGAAAGATGTTTGGGGATTCAGGCCCGTTACCAGCTGAACAGGATTTCCCAGTTGAGCACTGTAGCCAGAAGTGGAGAAGCACAGTAGTGAGTTCTACCAAAGAGCAGCAATGGAAAGATACATCATGCTGCAGCAGAAAGGTGGCATTAACTAAGACGGGTAAGACACTCTGCCATGGGTCTAACGTAATTCTGTGGCCAGTTCTCCTGCCCTAGTCCCCAAAAATAAAGCTGAAAACTTTGAGGAGATTTATTGGAAATACATGAAAATAATTAAAAGACAAGAAAAGATTTCATATGGTAAACCAACCAGGAAATTAAGTCTCCAAAGCCTATCAGAAAGAACACTATGGTTGGACTTGGACTTCTACATATGTGAAAGAGGAAAATAAATACATGGTAGACTTCTTGATCAAGCAACCAATAGTACAGCGAAAATGTGATAACTGAAAACTCCAAGTAGGTAAATTTAGTCTCAAATAGGCTGGATCAAATTAAAACATCAAAATAACAATAGGTTATTTATAGAAAACATAAATAAAAACTTAATCTTCACTCATCACTGGTAAGGCTACACCAGGTGTACTGTACCCAGTCTGGGGCTTCCCTATGCAAGACAAACATGGACATACTGAAGATAGTCTATCAAAGGGCTACAATGATGATTAAAGGACCAACACATCTCTGAAATGAAGACAGGCTGAGAGAGTTGGGACTTTTTAACCCAGGGAAAAGAAAACTCAGGGAAATCTCATCCATGCACACAAGTACTTGAAGGAACAGGACTAGAAACAATGGGCCCAAAGTGAAGCACAGGAGGTTGCCTTTGTATGTCAGGAAACACTTCTTCACTGTGATGTGACTGAGATATTGAACAGAGAGTTTGTGTAGTCTCCCTCCTTGGAGATGCTCAAAAGTATTCTGGACATAATCACGAGCAACCACCTCTAGGTAGCCCTGCTTGAGCAGGAGAGTTGGAGCAGGCGACCTCAAGAACTTTAGTCATTCTGTGACACCGTGATTCTGTGACATTTGGGCTCAGCTGGTACTGGTTACTAGGTCATCCTAATCCTGGAGTTTGATAAGAAAGGGAGTATGCTAGGAACCATGTTGTTTTAAATAACCTGGAGGAAAGGTTGGCATGCAACGTCATCAGATTTGCAGATGACACCAAACTAGGACAGAATCCATGAAAGGCAGCCCTGTCTGTCATTCAGAGCTGCCTAGACAATTGGGATAAACAAGCTTACAGGAACCTCATGAAATTTAACAAGGACAAATTTAATATCCTGGGTATGAGAAGGAAGGAACCCTTGCAGTAGGTACAGGCACTGCCCAGCTGGGTACCAGCTGTGCTGGAAACACTGGGGGTGTTTGTTGACAGAAAGCTGAACATGAGCCAACAGTATGCTCTGGCACCAAATAAAAAGTCAACAGCTACCTGGGATGTATTAACAGGAGCACAGCCACAAAACCAGGGGAAGGGACTATCCTCCTCTGTTTGCTGGACCACATCTGGAATATTGTATTCCAGTCTTGGGAATTCCTTTCTAAGATGTTGACAAACTGAAGCAGTCAAGAAAAATACTCTCAAAATGGTGAGGGGGCTGGAGCAGAGAGAAAACTGAACTTGTTCAGGCTAAATAAGGGAAGACTTCAAGGGCACAGCAGCTTGCAATATTGAGAGGAGGTCATCACGAAGGCAGAGGCAGGATCTTAACAGTGATGCATGCCAGGAGGACAAGAAACACTATACACAAATTTGAACAAGAAAGATTCAGAATGGATATGAATAGACACATTTTGTCATCAGAATAGCTAAGCATTGGAACAGGTGGTCCCAAAGAACATGGAGATTTTCAAGACCCAACAGGATAAAGACCCAGTCCTCCTGGTCGACCGTCAGAGCAACCACACTTTGAGAAGAAGACCAGATAAAAGATGTCCTAAGATCCCTTCCAAACTGAATTATTATTGGACAAAATATTGGTTTAAACATATGCTGCTCTTGAAATTGTAACTGAATTTGACCCTAAAATATACCTTTTGCTTTATGGCTTGTCAAACTGGATGTTTTCTTCTGTCTTTTAATTTATACATTTTATAAATCTATCATTTCCCTTCATGTTTTACTATGTTTCAAATAGTCTAGATGTAGCATGAGTGGTTTGGCTTCTTACAGACACACAACCAGCTGCACATGTAGCTGTTATTAAAGCAGAACAGTCAAGTTGAAACAATATCCTTAGGAGAAGGGAGATGCTGGGAAAATATCAAACACTAACACAATACTTTTAAGTTTTACTTATTCTTCTCTGAAAAAGCATCAGAGAGATTGAAGAATAGAGCACTGCATTTAAGACTCCCTCAAACTTGAGCTTTTAACAGACCATGAAACATTAGCTTGCTGTTTGCATCAGCCTAATGATGGAAGTGCCCTTCCATTTAAGGCAAACCACAGAAAAAGCAAAAAACTCCTTTACTCCATTTTTCCAGTCCAGGATAACCCCTATAGTAAGTGATCATACAGCCTGTGGTTACATGCAACAAATTTTGTGAACAAGCAGAATTGTAAGTGACTCATGGCTACTGTGCTCATATGATTTATACAACTTAATAAAAGAAGCTCCAGGAGAAAATGAGACTAATATAATCACATAGCATCCAATATATAGAAAAGTGGACTGACTGCATTGTACATTAAATTAATGTCATGATAGAAACAATTCAGTGGATGTCATCCCCTAGAGCCTCTGCCTCGGCCACTTGTCATGGCTTTTGGAAATATGCTCCACTTCACATTTCTAAGCCCTGTGGAGACAATATCATCAAAAGGTTCAGCATCAAACAAATTCACTGTTTTCATCTCAGGATCTGCTCCCTGGTTATTTTAACTGAATGGGGCTCCCAAGATATCAAAGCTGTGGAAACAACCATGTCCCATGTTCCTGATGACACTGTACTCCTAGTGAGGCTCACAGTGCACGACTGTTTTGTAATAAACAATAATATCATTACAAACATTAATTACATTGCCTCAAAAGCCCTAGGGACTCATGCATTCACAAAAAGAGACATAAATTGGAAAAAAAAAAAAAAAAAAAAAAGAAAAATGTAACTACTGTTTTATTTTCCTTTAGGTATACTATGATATGAATGTCATTTCCAGAGGTTTGATGACCTGCCATCCTCAAAGACTGTAACTGTAATTGCATTGCAGAGAAAAAAAAGAAGCCAAGCTACAGATTATTTAAGTTAGGTAGAAAGAACGCTTCTATTCAAATCTAGAGAAGCCTTTCCCCCTATGTGACTTACTTGGTCACAAAGTAGCTCTATACAAAAGTAGGAGGTAAGATTTAAGACGCCTCAACTCTACAGATATTCATAACTTTTTTTTTCTGCACTGAAAGGAATCTTATGACATATTATTGTCTTTCTGCTTTGTAAATTCTCTAAAATACCCTTCCTATAAACTGTTCATAAATATTTTGGCAGTATTTCTCTTTACTCTTAGAACAAATATGATTTTGTTGACAGTGTTTCCTGATATGAGAGTTGGCCATTCAGTGTGCATTCAAATATATTTTATACAAAACAAAAATGTTAAATATACATTTAAATACATTAACCGTTTTTGAAGTCTGAGGAGTAGAATTTGGCCTCAATTATATTTTCTTGTATTTAACTAACTTTACTTCATGATCCTGTAATTAAATAAAATAACAACAAAAATATTATCAAGAAATATCAAATATAAAACCCTACAGAAACCCTACCCTCTGACACTAATGAGGAAGCAAGCCAGTTCAGGACAGAACATGAGCATGTATTTTACTGACGTTATAAGCAGAATTCAAAAATTAGCTGTTCAAATTGCACTTAACAGTTTAATATTGACTTGAGCTGTCTAAAAACTGGATGTCAAGTATAAGCTATACATCCTGGTTCTGTCTGCTGTAAACTGAGACATGTTCCACGAGGTAAAATTATCCCCTTTCTTGTAGATAGCTATCTTAAAATGGAAGGAGTAAAGGTGCTTATCTCACTTCATTGACTAAAGACTACCTTAAACTAACTTAGAGATTGCTATATTTAGATAAGATAAAATTAAAAGGACTATCTATGCATTTCTTGTAATGCTATTTTTACCTAGAGTTAAAAATAAGGAGAGATTTGAAGGGCAGGAAAATATACTTCAGCAGGAATATAGCCAGCAGAATTAAAATGAAAAAAAAAAAAAAAAAAAACCCCAAAAAGAAAAAAAAACACCCCAAACCACAAAATGTGGTCTTGTTAAGTAAGATTAAGTAAGGCAGCATTTTAGCAAGCTGGGCATACACATACATGTCCATGGGGCCAGATGGGTTACATTCAAGGATGATGAGCTGGCCAATGTCAGCTAAGATTCCACTCTCCACAGCTTTGAAATCATGTAGCACCTGTGAAGAAGCAACTTCCTCTATGGCTAGAAACAAGCAAATAAATGGTAGACCAAGCATTAAGATAAGGAGGAGGGTACTCAGGGATTTTTTTACATGCCTGGGAATAATATGAAGCAAATTCTCCTCATTGCCATGGCCAAGCGCATACACTGTCAGAAGGTAGTTTGGAACACTTAGTATGGATTTACTTAAGGCAAATCATACCTGACCAACCTCACTGACTCCTGTGATGAAATGACTGGCTCAGCAGGTGACAGGGGACAGCAGTGCATATTGCTGGACTTTAAAAAGGTTTACCACAAAGCACTCTCATAAACATATTACTGAAATAGGAATTTACGGATAGATTACAAAGCTGGTTGAACCACTGAATCAAAGTAATGTGAACAGCAGTATGAAGTCCAGTTACTAGCAGCATCTCTCAAAGGGGTTATCTAGGGCCAATGCTTTCTAACACAATTATTAATGGTCTGGACATCAGGAATGAATGCCCCTCAGGTTTGCAAATGATATCAAATTGGTGGGAGCAGCTGAGAACTACTGGAGGACACAGCTGCTGCTAAGAGACCATAACAACCTGGAGAAATGGGCTGACAGAAACCAAATGAAGTTCAACCGAGGCAAATGTCGAGTCTTGTGTCTGGCACAGGTTGGGCTCCATGCAACGGCACAAGCTGGGCCCTGCCCAGCTGGAAAGCAGCTTTGCTAAAAACAATCAGTGAGCAGACTATTTGCACTTGTGTCCTCAGTGGCTCTTGCAGCAGTGAAGGCTGGCTGCATCCAGGGCTCTGAAGGAGTCTGCTGAGCAAGATATCCATAAATATACTGGGCTGAGTCTGGTAGAGGACCACAGGACTGCTAGGGGACTGCAGCAAGAGGTGCTGAAAGACCTGGGAAGAGCAGTGCTAGGGCAGGGAGGATACAGGGCTTTAACTGATGTGTGCACACACATCACTGGAGGGTAAAAACAACATAAACCCACTCTCTTATTGGAGATCATCAGGGACAAGGCAAGAATAAACAAACAAGCATTGCAACAAGACAAAATGTTAACAATTTCCACAACACATGGTAGGCAAATATTAGAACAGCTAAGCAAGGAAATCAAACCTTGAGCACTGCTGATGAAATCTTGAGGTTCTTCATTTTTTATGATTTTTAAATCCTGACCAAGTAAGGCCCTGAGAAAGCTAATGTAAGTCAGCCCAGCTTTGAGCTGGAGTTAGACTAGATGAGCTCTGGAGGTACCTTCCAATATAAACTACTGAATGATTCTAAAGAGTATTATTCACAGTTATTAATTAACAAATATTAATTAATAATTGATACATCAATAATTAATGTCTTCCTGAAGGAGGACTCTCCTGGATGAAAAAGTTTAATTACATTTAAAAAACATTATCAGTGAAAGGAAAATGTTTTGCATAGTAATCTAAATAAAAAGCACAGCTTCCCTCTTATTCATAACTCATGTCAGTTATTCATGCTTTCTCTTTCTGATCTGTGAAACATATTTTAAATACAAATCAGAACTAAAGACAGGGTCAAGACTTAATAATTTAGCTCTTAATTGAGGTTCAGTGGAATAGGTAGCAATACTGAAGAAAAGGATGTAGAAAATCTTACTTCAGCAGCTGCTTATCATTACATGTATCTGGAAGTCTCTTTATTCTGATTCCGTAGGTGTCTAAACTCAAATGCAGTTGCATTCTCAGGTGGTAGGTTAAAATCCCTCTAAATCTATCAAAATGCAAAGAGATAAAGTGAGACATTCTCTACCCTCAGAGCAAACATACCTAAATAGTGCAGAGTATAGCATAGAGCACACCTGGCACACTTGCTTTCACAATGAAATTTCTGATAGTGGCCATAATTTCATAAAAACTGACCTAGGAACCGGGACAAATGGCTGCCATTTTGTTTAACCCTTAGAAGACCCCAATCTATTTATTTTGCCTCCAAAAATACTTAAAAGAAAGGGGGAAATTCTCTGTCCACCCTTCGTGTTAATAATAAAAACTTGTCAACCAAGAACTTATGATATACATAGCACCTTTGCTACGGTCACCACCTAAGGATAGAGAGATGTGAATTTCTGTGTGCTCCTCCCTAATTTACCATTTTTTTGAATAAAGAATCAGTTCATTCTAAATATAATCAATTCTGGAAGAACAGATATGAAATCAGCTCCCTATGTTTATAAATGGGTGCTCTAATTTCAGGACCACAAAATCCAAGACTAAGAAAATGAAAGAAGGGAGAAAAGGGTGTTGAATAAATAGAAAAAAATATTTTCTTGAGATATTAAGCAAGAGTCATGCTGTTCCATGAAGGTGGTGTGGTACTAGAACAGGCTAGTAGAACAAAGAAGCTGTGAATGACACATTCCTGGAAGTGTTCAAAGCAGGCTGGATGGGGTTTTGGGAAACATTGTCTACTGGAAGGTGTCCTTAACTAGGAAAGAGGGGTTGGAAGTAGATGATCTTTAAGGCCCCTTCCAATGCAAACTATTCCATTATTCTATCCAGTACAAAATTTTTATTTCAACTTATTCTGTTCTTTTTACTTCTGATATATATTTTTTCCAGCATATCCTCATGAAGTTTCCAATAAAACATCAAATAATTTATTATAAGAAATTAATCCAACTCAAAGAAACACCTGAATGGTGGACTAATAAGCTTCTCAGTTTTGGTAGCTGCTTAATGCCTGAAAATCATAGTGGGGAAAGCAAAGAGATGCAGGACATGTTCGGTTTGGACTTCAACAATGCTGTCCTCCCCTCCTCACAGGCTGCTATTGCCTCAGTGTTGCTAATCTACAACACTGCAACACAAACCATGCCCTGCTGTGTTATAACTACCCCAGACCACTCTAAGAGAACAGACACCCTGAGTAAAGCTCAAATAGCCTGTCTTCCGCAGGGCTGTAAACAACTCTTTAAATCAACAGCTGTGCCAGTGCAATATTACTGTCACCACATGCTTACAGCTCTTCCAGTCCAAGTAGGACATGTCATAAGTTTCATGCTGCATTTTCTGACAAGTTACTGTTTTATGTTAAACTTAGACTTCAAGTGACCTGACATTAACGATGTTTATCTACCACTTAGACTGCTAGATACTAAGACATGTTTCCCTCCTTCCTCGATCAGCCATGCCAGCCTCGATCCCCATTCTGTCACTCTGACTGGGAGCCACCACAAGCAGCAGCACAAAGATTTTACAGGAGGTTAGGGGGCTTGGAGCTTGTCTCTTGGTGATAAAATTAGAGAGGAGAATTAAAGTGATTACACTCTAAAAATGACTTATTGGAAGTGACAGGTTTTCTTAACCTAAATATTTTTTAAGTACCAAATTTGTCACTCCTGTAAGTTATATGCTGCTAACTGTAAAATTATTTTATTGCAGCAGTAAAAGAAATGAAGTACTTTTAGCGAATGCTTTTAGATAAATCAGGAACCTTGTATTCAATTCACATTTTATTTGCTTATAGGATTCTTTTATTTTTGACTGAGTTGCTGCAGACCTCTGAATCATGAAAGGAAATGTATGTCTCCACAACACTGTCCACCCCCTGTTAGCTCTCCTGAGCCAAAGCAAGCCACGGAGCAAGGCAAAGTGAAAAACTAGGCAGTTACAGTTGCTGAGGTGGTCTAGTGGTGATTTAGATTATGTGTCCAAAGGAGAAACACAGAAACTATAATGCCATATAGGTTGCACGCTGTAATTATTTCACGCAGGTCTGAATACTGAATGTGCCAGTAGAGACAAATCCTTCCCATTATGCCTCAAGGGCCTCCTCTCTTATTTAGGCACTTTGTTTTCTTTAAATTCCACTCCACCACATTCTAGATGGCAACCTCTTCTGCAAGATGCAGCAATGGCAAAGTAGATTCAGAAGAACAAGAAAGGCTGAGAGACATCCACCATAAAGAGCCTTATTTTTCACCAGCTTCAACAGACCAGAAAGTTGTTTCCAGTCACCCCTTAGTCCTTGCTCTGGAACCTCAGGAGCAGTTGCTGTTTTACATAGCGCCTCAATCTCCAAATCCTCTTTTCCGTGCTTGGAATATGCTATTTCTAGTGGCAACGGGATGATAGCTTCCTCCTGAAGAACCTACACCACAAGTATTTCCCCATTAATCTTCCACTTACAAAGAGGGCTACAGTAAAGAGTGTTAGGAGAAAAGGGCCATCTACAGGATTAGTATATACTAACACTTTTGTTATCTATGTCCAAATTATCACATCTGTAGAAATATGTATTATTTAAGTGTAACCAAAATCTTAAGTCAAGACCTAAATTTGGTGTTGAGCCAACAGCACCATGACTCTCATTTGCAGGTGGCAGTGAGATATCCTACAGCTTTGTGCATGGCTGCAAATGAGCCCACACCAATTCTTCCCTAACTCAGTGTCTGAACAAGTATCTGAGGAATAGATATTTAAGTGAAGCTCAAAGTGAGTGAGCAAGCCATTGCTTAAGTTAGGTAAGTTCAATTCTAAATTAAAATTTCAGAAAACCACCTAACGATGTAAAAGCATCATGAAACTCAAGGTGAAGACTGAGGTGGGGAGGAGACAGTGCCCCACATGGGTTCAGTACTTCACTGAAGAGAAATATCTGAGATGAAGCTAGGCATGACTTTGAAATTAAATTCGTAATTATAAGAAATAAACCATAACCATTCTCTACATTTTGCTTTTCAAACATGGGAATTTAGTGCAGAAAAAAAAGAGCCTTGCTGATTTGTTTCTGTATTAAAAATGAGTCTATAAACATAGGTTATTAATAAATTATGAAGCTGATATGAGGTATATCTGTGCTAAGTACAGTAGTATTTCACGGTTGTCAGTATACCACACCATAGCCTCTCAAAACTACATCAGGCTTGAAGACTAAGTCTTCAGATATGGCTTTGTTCTTGCCTGAGTATCTGTCCTAGTTTACTTACTGAGAATTCATAAATTACCAGGTGACTTCTTAAAAATCATATGACAGAAAGAACAAGTGGCTGGTTGTGAATATATTTGAAGACACATTCACAAAATAGATATTTAGATGTTACTACAAACAGGTATAAAAAAAAATCATAAGGTAATTTTTTCAATTTGTCCACTTCTCTGTGTGTGTGTGTTACATATGGAAAACATAAAAAATTGATGCATGCTTTGTCCTTCCAATGTGCAAACATCCACATGTGCACATGACCTGAGCATCTGAAATTACTACAGTTAGCACACAGTAAAATATTCAGGGGAATTTGTGAAAGTAAATTCTAGTACTGTGCTCAGAAAGGTTTAAATTGATACCTGTCTTAGAAATGTAAACAAGTATTAAAATAAAAAATGTCCTCAAAGGAGTGACAGTGGCTGAAACTCCATCTTCAAATAATAATTTTAAGTAGTGGTTTTGAGATGGGAGAGTACCTTTTGGCTTGTACTCCAATCAGTGTTGTGTAATTTTGATTATAACTTATAATATAATGGGAAATCTTTAAACCTGAACAAGAGATGCTAGTTTACAGCTGCACATAAAGTACCATATTGGGCAGGACACTACACATTGCAATATATTCAAATAAAGATTTCAGATGCCAAAAGGAAACTAATTCTTCATAAAATGGATTTCTTCCTAGTAAAATTTCAGAAACAAACTAAAACATCTAGAAATCTGGAATTTATGGGCAACTGCTTTCCTTTTTGGTTTTTTAAAATGTGTACGAGAGTCTTCATACTTGAAAAGTACCAAATACAAAAAGTATTACATGTATTTATCTCTATGTTCAATGGATGAGACACACCAGCCACAACTACCTCAAATACACTTCTTTAACCAAGGCCTAAAAATGTTTTGTTTCATATTCTTTGTTCCTTAATATAAGATTAATAAAGAGGAAAAAAATGAAGAGAGGGAGATCAGCATCAACAGCTTCTTTTCCATTGTCTTCACAGATGTTGAGCAGCAACTGGAATCTTTGTACTGCATTTTCATACCTGAAAGTAAATAGTGGCTGGAGGGGGAGGATATGAAGGAGGGGGAAGGCCTCTCCATCATACATATTTTAACTTACATCTAGAACCATTCATATTGTAACCACAATCTAAATAAAAATGTAGAAAGTTACGTTAAAATGGAGAAAGAATTTAGTTTTAAAATAATAATGTCAATTGGAAATAACCAGGAAATTTTTAAGACTAATCAGGCATTTTTCCCCTCTGGTAACATTAAATGCCAGATCTTCAAATTATCCACAGGCGGCTGGATGTAACTCTGAGCTGTACCAGACTCCTACAAACACTATTCACAACACACTGCATACAACAAATTTACATGGATGCTGGAGATAAAAATCATCCAGTGAATCTCAATTATCTGATTTCAAATTTACTGTCAAGGGGCAATAATTTGTCATTTCAGAACACAAAGGGGAACAATGGTGTTCCTTATTGCACAAAGACATCTCTTTACTTTAGATTATTTCCAAATGCAGCTACTGCTTAAAGGTTTGGAGTCTGATCCTTTTTTCCATAGCACAATGACAAAAAAAGCTCAGAAGCCAAGGACAGGGAAAGAGCTGATTTAGCATTTTCCCATTCTAAAATCCTCTGTGAAGGGTTTTAAAGTGTGAAGAAGAAGTGAGAATAGGTATGTAACACGCACTAGAGCTAGTTCCATTATTAACTCTTCTTCCACAGTTTCAGGAAAGGTTAGAAAGCTATGGAGAAGGCTGATGGTGCGGGAGAGGAAAAATATTTTTTTTAGTTTTTTTGTTTGGTAACCTGATACAAGAAAGAAAGAATCATACAGAATGACTCTGTTATGCAGAAGAAACTAATGATGGGAGAACTTAGCATTTCACATTGATTCCCAATTTTATTATTCATTTTTGATAGCAGCAGCAGAACTCTAGAGAGTCGGGGAAAGGAAAAAAAAAGAAGTAAAAAAAGGAAAGAAAGGATTCTGCACATTCCCTAAAGAGAGACCATGAAACTCTTCCTCAACTCAAGAAACATCACTAATGGCTTCCTTTATCCTCCCTCCTGCCTTCAACTATTGTCCTTAAAAGTACTATTTCAAAAACTATTTCTTTTCCCTCTTCTTACTAACACTGCAAATAATCAGTCTCAAAATTAAACCACACTAGATACACAAGTTTGCTGCCAATTCAAAACCTTATGTTTGATGTGGTGATTTCTTCTCCAAAGCATGTATCACATCAGTTTTCACTACATCCAAAATAATACCGTAAAAATACTGTATGTCCAAACAGCATCAACTCCTTCCTTCAAAGTGCCCCTTTATAACAAGGAATTGAGAGATCCCTGTCCAGCACTTCAAGACTCCACAAGCCCAGGTGGAAACTCACACTTAAACCCCTTGTTTAATTGATGCCACATAGTTTTGAACTAGCATATCACCTTAAAGCTCACTTATTGGATTTATCTGTTTCTATCCAGCAGTGCAACCAGCAGTTTGATTAAAAACCAAACCCTGCTCCCACAGATACGTTTAACTGTACAAACAACAAAACAGCAAATAGACACCTAAACAACTTTGCAGATCTTGGCCAAGATCTCTCAACAATTACTGCAAAATCATTTCTATCTTGTCTTAGATCAAACTTTTTTCTGCAAAATTTTCTACATTATTAAACCCCACATGGTGGGAAAATTCCCCAGACCATC
The DNA here is from genome assembly GCF_017590055.1 of Onychostruthus taczanowskii. Taxonomy (NCBI): domain Eukaryota; kingdom Metazoa; phylum Chordata; class Aves; order Passeriformes; family Passeridae; genus Onychostruthus; species Onychostruthus taczanowskii. The sequence goes on along the minus strand of NW_024501459.1, from coordinate 23,493,986 downwards.
AGAACATACGCATTCATGTTTTCCATAAGACTTGGATAGGAAAATAGACACAGAACCTGTACCTTTAACTTGGACATCTAAGGATACTTCAAGATGCCTGTAAAGACTGTCATACTTTTAAAGAAAAGGCCATAAAACTCCTTAAAAATGGTGCCATCAAAAATTCTTAATGCCTGACCCAAGACACACAGATTTAAGGCCCCTCAACATAAACTTCTACTCGGTATTTAAGCAAGAAGCTGCTTACCTAAGTTAACACGTTAAAAAAGCCCCTAGACAGGTCTCATACCAAACTTCATAAACCAATACCAAAGCTATCTTTGAATTTTAAAAAAGTAATAGTTTTTGATACAAGCTTTTACCTACAACATTTGGAAAATATTACTGCAGCTTCTTACACAGGGATTGGAAAACTGGTTTGCGGTTTTGATACACGTCATTATTCTCTGAAATCTAGAGCAGTTCATTAAGACAGCCTCTGATTGGCATTTAATAGATTGGGAGTACCCAGGAAACAAAGTACTCGTATTTGTTTAAAAAATACAGGGAATGAGAAGGGGGAAAGAAGGGCCTGGGGGGAGAGAGAGGGAGAGAGCAGTCCAACAGCTTTGAATGGTATATGTCCATTCAGTCATGGTTATTCTCACTCACCTGCCATCCCAGCACAGAGCAGGGGAACAAACTAATATTGGGTGCCTCATCCCTGGAACTGTTCAAGGCCAGTCTGGATGTGCCTTTCAACAACCTGATCTAGTGGGAAAAATACAAGCCCCTTCCAACCCAAACCATTCTATGATTCCATAATTTAGTTCCAATACATAAGGTGTCATCTCCACCCTTGTTTTTTCTTATTCAGCTAATGTACCCTCTAATTTTCTACTAGGAACTGAACATAGTCAACACACCATCACTAGCATTACACCTCAACCTTGTTAAAGTCATAAATTTTATGACTTTAGAGACAGCTACATAAAAGAAAAAGCTTTGGCTATGCCATGTTACCATGCCACCAAACCATGAGTATTTAACTTTGACTTCCCCCTTTTTATTAGTAGAGGCAGAAGCATAATCCTCCAGGCATGAATGCCAGGAAGGCAAAGCAATGAGAATAAATGTTTAATGCTGTTGAATGGGCATAGCAACTGTACTCCCTGCCTGCAGGCAAGTATTGCTACTACAAAGGCATTCTTCCAGTTATCACTACTAATAGTTGTTGCTGGGCAGGTATGTATATAGGAACCATACTCTAAAAGTGAGGAGAAGGTGTGTGGGGGAGGGGGGAAAAAAAGAGTGTAATAATTTTCTGTTACAGACCACAGTTCTGTTAAAGAAATTTAATCCTTTTTCCAATATGGAAAGAAGCCAACTGTAAAGTTTACTGCAATTTCAGTAAGTGTGTGAACTCCAGGAGCATTGATTGTAATAACCCCTTGCTACTCCCTCAAAAAAAACCAACCCCTCCACTCAAATAGGCTACTGGGAGAGATAAACCCTTCTCTCTATTTCCCCTCCCCCACAAGTTGTACCTTCAGCACAGGCAGAACTTCCCCAGATCAGAGGACACTGTCAGCGCAGGCTGACCAATCTCAGAGGGTTTTTTTCCTCTTTTTTTTTTTTCCTTCAAGATACTCCGTGTTAACAGCTTGAGGGGGTTCAATCAGCACTGCTTTGATCTCGGCTGGAACTATAATTATTTAACATTGTTACAAGGATTTCTATAATCCATCCTACCATTAAATCCCTTTTACACCCTCATCTTCTGAAGGCTAATCTGCATCCGTACACTCAGTTTGTCTCTTCAGCTGGTTTCATCAGGCTCTGGCATTCTCCAACATCCACAGTGATGGTTCTTTTTTTTCTAATGAAATAATTTTCTTTCAAATTGAAAAGCGCAAAAGGTCCTGTGCATTTGCTACCTTTTGATGAGATAGCAATATAACACCAATATAATCCACTGTTTGCTGCAAACTTCCTCCCTATTTCATCAAATTCATTTTCTCTGTGGTGTTTTCACTGAATTGATGATACTTATGCACGTGTTATATACATAGCTGAGGAAAAAAAATAATCAAATGAACATGAGCAGATGCTCTTTGAAAATATAGCAGAGCCAAGAGCAGCAATAGTGTGCTCATCCCTCTTGTACTCTCTTTGATCAATACTGTAGGAAACACTATACCTAAACTTAGAAAGCCAGGTAAATAAAACTGGAGTGCTTGAAGAGAAAACAGAAATATTTTATAATTATAATGCATGAAAGACACACCACATGGAAAAAGGCCTTCAATACAGTCAAAGGAAATAAATGATAGAAAGAAAATGAATACAGAGAAGAGTGAAAATGAAGGACATGAACAAAATCAGACCAAGAATATAAAAGGAGATGATCAGAAATTATGAATTATCATAATTAATCATCATTGATCATAATTATGAATTATCAAAAGGGAATAGGAACAACAAAATGCTTTCCTTTTTATTTAGGAAAAAAAACTCAAAAAGGAAAATATCATTTCTTCAGCACATGTATGAGTGCATTGGGGAAACTGCCTCTTTGCTGCACACATTTTTTAATTGTTTTTAAGCAGCCAACCTGTAAAGGCTTCTGCTCCACTAAGCAGTGCTGGATTTCACCTCGACAGGTCCTGTGCTGTGACTGTCTGCGCAGACGAAGGAAGGGGAACACAAGTGCAGGCAGAGAGGGATGACAAACACAACAGGGGAGTATCACCAGGCCATGAGCACAAGAGAGAAGCACATGTAAGCTTAGGTCCTGCAGTTTTCATACAAAGTAAATGTATCCAGTTAAATAATCTCATGCCTTCTTCCTCACAATGCATAGGAATAGGAATTCCTCACAATGTTTTTATTGTCATAAGGCAAATAAAAAACAGGACTTGTTCTATTACTACAAATACTGCATAAGGAAGGCAAAAGTTGCAGTAGGAAGTGTCTGCATAGAAGAAAAATTGAAGAAAAAAGTTGATAAAAACACAAATAGGATGCACCACAGTTAAGTAACTGGCACTGAGATAATAAAAGAGTGTATTTTCTTTTATTCCCCCAAACTGCAAAGGCAAGTTTTAGTTTATCAGCTGATGCTTGAAAAAGTCATCAAGCAACAATCATAATTCCAAAATACTCTTTGGAGTCAGCTAAAAAATTAAAATAATAGGCAATAGATATAACTGATCTTCAGAAGGAGAAATGAAGAGCCACAGGGCTCTTCCACAGGGTATTTCAGGATATCCCTTCAGTCACACTTACGGTATATTTTATTAAAAAACCCAAACTGTAAAAGACAAAAAACCCCTGAAATAAATAGTTCCTTTATGAAAAGATTTGTCCTTACGAACATTTTGAACATCATATATCACAATCCTTTTCTATCCCTGAACAATATTTAAATAGCTTCTTCTCTCAATTTTTATATTGGTATATTCCCATATACAGTTATAGTAAAATATACACAGTTATGGTAAAATCATAAATAAAAATAAAACAACAAGAACTGCGGCACCACAAGACTGTATCCGCAGATATAATCAGAGCCACAAAACAGGATGGGGTTTTTAAAATTTAAAATAAATAAGAAAACATTGCAGAATCCAAATTAATTTTCCATTTAAAAAGTTACCATGTTATGTTAGACCCTACTATGTGGCTATGAAATGAATAACAGCCTCAAAACTTAGCTATTTCTCAAAGCAAAGGAAAATATATTTACTTTAAGAAAAATATATGAGTCAAAACATCTTATCTTAAGAATTTTAATAAAAAACTGTTTCAAAATAGTAAGTTAAAAATCAAGCAAATTCATTAAAAAATGTTCTGTAATTAACAGAAAGTGAAGCAGCTACAATTTGAAGTTCACTGTATTCAGAATTCTTTGTATTGAAGTAATTTAGTCCACCTTTAAGACCTTTTACATTTCCAGAGTAGAAAGGGGTCTTTAGTATTGCTTTGATTTCCATCCTTGTTAATTTATTCAGGCTGGCAGTTTGCTGAGTACGTAGAAAGTACCATGATACAGGCAGCTCCTTCCTGGAAGAGCTTCTGAGCTGAAGCAACAGTCCTACAAACACATTTGTGCTTAGTTTCATGCATGTGGGTATTCCTGGTTTTTAATGGAATGCTCGCACACATTAAAATATAAGGTTTTAAATATTTTGCAAGATGGGAACCTAGAAGAACAGAAGTGTTTTTCTGAATTTTTTTTTTTTTCTTACTACCTGTAGAGAAAAAAAAATAAAGTAAGACTTACTGATTCTATCTTCAAATGCCAGTTAGTCTGGACAGATAGATTTATGCATGGATTTCTTGTACTCTTCTGTGAAATCTTTTTCATGGAGACCTAACACATTTTCAGATGCCCAGAAGTGTACTTGTTCTTCTCCCCATCTAATAACAAAGTGCAGGCAGATGAACACTCCCCTGGTGACTGTGCTAGCAGTCTTTCTCCTGAAGAGTACATTTTTGAGTCTTGTGCAAAGGACATATGTATTCATTAACTTGCCATTAACAGACTAGGTATTAACACCATTGTCATCACTGTGTACTTTTATATTTACTTCAACAGGACCAGAAATTTTAATTATATATTTGAGATCCTTAAATTTAAAGACCAAGTTTGATGAGCTTGACATAAAATAACAAATTTCTGCCCCCCATTCAAATTTAAGAAAGCATAACTGCTAAATTTGCAGATATAGCTGTCTAACAGAATCAATAATGCTTATTAGTTCATTTCTGGAGAGAAGACACTGTTAAATTTAGTGATATTTGACAGCAAAATACTCTACAAATAGTCCCCTGACATCCATGGGGCATCAGAGAGTGATGAGTACTTCAGCTGAAGATGGCCATGTTGGGTTACAGCAGTCAGCTTCAGTATTTGGTATTCTTTCTTTATGGGTACATACTGCTTAATATAGTAAAGAAAAGTTCTGACTTCTGGTGAGCAAAATAATGCTGTATTTCACAGTTATGATGTCATCAAAGGACCATATTTCATGGCTTTGACATCTTTGCAAATATATACATAAAGTGGTATCCCCAAGGATCACTACCTTCTAGGGCTGCCTGAGGTCCACCAATGTGGACCTCCTTAAATTCCATTTAATGTACATTAACATTTAAATATCAAGGAAGTCTAAATAGCCTGAGAGTAAAAAAGGTATTCTCAGTTTCACACTCTGTAGCATACTTGCCATATTACATGAATTTTTCTATATATTATGTGCTATGTTATCTTCAATTCCCTCTTTTTAAATTTCAACACACTATATTCCTTTTATGCATTTATCTGTGCATATATGCTTTATATATTATACGTAATTACAAAATTACAACTCAAGTGAATTTCATATAATACATAAACTATCTATCACACAGTCTCAGAATTTCAGATCTTGAAAATAGAATTTGATTGCTTTATTCACTCTAAAACAGTATCATTGTAGTATCAGCCTTAAGCAATACGGGCAGCTAAAATAATTTGGTTCCATTTTTCCAAAAAGGAAAACTGATAGGATTATTTTCGCGATAAATTAATTTTACCATGTAATTGCAATTATGACTTATAATTAATGAATGGTTTCAGCCTCACTAACTAGGTCAGCAGTTTTCTTTTAAAAATATATCTTTTTTTCTCTTTAGATAAGTATCATGATATGTCCAAGCTTTGGGAAACACACAGCATTTTTACAGGGCAATGATCCTAGAAGCTGAGAAATGGTGAAACTACTGTGACGTACTTTCTAAAAAGTGCAAGCCATTTTTTGTCTCTTTTATGAAAAAAATTAAAAAGCATGCAGATGGCAAGAGTCTTTTTAAGAGGAAAGATCAGTTTCTTAGTACTATTGGAGTATTTAATTTCTTGACTGAGCTTCCCAGTAGACAGAACACTGAACAAGGTGAGACCAATGAATCAGCTGAGCAACTAATCTCTTACGTCATGGCTGTCAATACCCATATGCATTGCAGGATATACTGACAAGAGGCAGAATCCAAGGAGATTGACTTCTCTGTAATCAGCTGCATTCCTACAGAAAAGCATATCAGAAACCTGAAGCTTACTTTGTGCATCATGTAAAACCGACTCCAACACTCCTGACTGCCCATTGCTTTGCAGGGAACATTCAAAGGTACTATAGCAATATGCAAGGACACTTCTTCAGGGTCTCCTGAAGATGTCTTCTGGCACATTTATACCATTTTAAGCCCTACATCTCCGTCAACTACCTTATCACACCATTCTTCGATGACTCACACATTGCTGCATGATGACACAGAAAAAATACCTAAGCTGCAACTATTAAAATAATGAGTAGCAGGACAGGATGAAACAAAATAATTTCCTTGGAAGACACTCAAAATTTGATGGCTAAAGTGTTACGGATATAGTAATTAAACTAAATGATAGCTCTTATCGGAATGCAACACACCAAAATATCTGTTGTTTCATTGCAGGGGTTTTTTTGGTGGTGTTTTTTTTTTTTTTTTTTGTTTTTTTTTTTTTTTGTTTGTTTTTTGGCTGCAAGAAATAGTCACATATTTAGAGAGCACCTCCTAAAGAAAAGTTCCATGGAAAGTTGATATCCAACACAGAACTTTGAAAAACAGTCAGTATCAAATGTGAAGCAGTTCTGTAATAGGGGGAAAGGGGGGGTTTTCCTGAGAATAAGTAAATAAAAACAATAAAGTAGAAATCATACAATACATATTAAGTATTAAGTAAAATATTAAGTAAAGTATTAAGTAAATAAATTATAGGATTATACATACTTTATCAGATAGCACTGCTAGTAATAGTCACATATTTAGAGAGCACCTCCTAAAGAAAAGTTCCATGGAAAGTTGATATCCAACACAGAACTTTGAAAAACAGTCAGTATCAAATGTGAAGCAGTTCTGTAATAGGGGGAAAGGGGGGGTTTTCCTGAGAATAAGTAAATAAAAACAATAAAGTAGAAATCATACAATACATATTAAGTATTAAGTAAAATATTAAGTAAAGTATTAAGTAAATAAATTATAGGATTATACATACTTTATCAGATAGCAACAAATTATATGAAGCATTTACAATGTTGTATTACACAAGCCCTGAAAACTGGACTGTGGTCAACTTAAGAAAACTCTGACTGGATGCATATCATGAGTGTTTTCCAGACAGTCTTTCCCATTTTTTTTTTTTTTTAATGAGAACTAGTATCTATTTATATATGTAAGCCAAAGATTTATGAACTGATTAGTAATTTTGGCACCACACTGTAAGTATCAAAGTTCAGATAACTGAATGGTTTTTTTTCATACAATGATGTAATTTGAAATTCAGTCTCCTGGGCTGAACCACCCAGCCCAAAATGCATACACAAGACACTCTGGAACAGTATGTCCCTAGTGTATACATTGTATTACTTTTCTAAATTATCTAAAATAGTCCATCATTGTGGGTTTATGCTGATGAAGCATCTTATAAATCAACACATTTATACTGCCATAAAATCAGAGCAGCAAAGACCTGAAGAAGCCCACCCCAAGTATATTCTCTGAGTAAAATATGATTTCTACAGCGTAATGCCAAATGTTTGAGATATATCAGACAATATTCTTATCTAAAATAAATAAGGCAACGTGTAATCATATTTACTTAAAACAAAGCTATGTAAAGAAAAGTGAAGTTTTTCTACCTGTAATCCCCAAAAACATGTTATGAAATCAGCTGTTCAAAGTTTTCACCTTGAATACATTGCTTAAAAGAGGAGCAAAGGGAAAGAGTAAGCTATGATGGGACAATTTGATTGACTTCTTTTGGAACAAATCATAAAAGATGCAATGTATACACTGGACTGGCTGCCCACACTACCATAACAGATATCTGCAAGCATCTTCCCCATGAATATGATTTCATATGCTATAGATTAAAAATAGTTTTTGGAATCAACCATGATAAGTAAAGACCACATTCAGAACAGTCCAAACTCTTTGTCAGGGGGAGAGGAGGGTAGGAACAAAACGTCCTCTACACAGCTATTTTAGAATGTCTAAGGTAATCAGCTGACTGCAGGAAAAACTTAAGAGTTACAGCTTCCCAAATACATGCTTTAATCATTATAACTTCTGCTTAACCAAATATCTCACTAGTTTTTGCCCTGAACCATACTTCTGAATATTTGATTCTGGAATTTCTCAGATTCCATCAGAACATGCTCAAAGAACTACACATTCTGTAATTAGATCAAAATGAGGTCTGATGCTGTTAAGACAGTCACTCTTACTTTTGCTATGTTGATGAATAAGTGCTGCAGTAAACTCCTTATGCATGAAGGAGTTTACTGCAGCATTTCTGTATGATGACCACTACTGCACTTTACAAAAACCCTTTTGACATATCCTTGTCTGAAGCCTACAGCAAGGAGTGAAAATAAGATCTACTGTTCATTTCATATCCTCCTTTTGAGAATGCAATGGTAAAGCACCCTAAAAATGAAATGTGGCAATTAAGCCTAAACCCCAATGTGTGCTAAGCTGGTCTCACTGAGCTAAACACAGAAAGTCAATGTCAGAATTGAGAGAGGACTTTGCCCTTACTTCCAGTTCCATGACCACAACGTCCAGTTTCCTTTTCTCACTCTGAACCACCCTGAACTGTGCAATTTTGAGTAACTACAGTATCACACATAACACTAAATTTTTTACTCTCACAAAATGTTAGTTCTTTTGAAAGGAGGTACAACGATTCCTGGCAATAATTTTTTGTTGTTTTATTTATATTGTTCCAACTTTTATCTTATGATGCCATAAGAGAAAGTAAATAAAGTGGCTTTTGAAGGTTTAGAAGGACACTGTACTTTGAAAATCAAAATATTTTATTCAATGAACTGCTGAACATAGAACTCATCACTGAAACCTGCCAATTTAAGAAATAAAGTCACTAGCATTTCTCAGTAGGTATTTGCATCCAACTACTGGACTACACCTTAAGTGGATTAAATAATGCTGTGCTGTGAATATGGTTCAATATATTAACACATCCATTCTTCAACTGTTCAAGCCAGTGTTGTCATGAAGTACCCTGAATGCAATAATCTTAGCTGAATTAACAGGAAAAACAAAACAAAGAACAAAATACTTGTGGACTGATTACGTGTTCCTTTTGATTCTCACCCAATCTGCTTCCAAAACCAGACACTTTCCCAGTCCTCTGCCACTACCAGGGTGTAATATTGCCTTTATGGCCAAACTACACTGAAGCCAGCTGAAAAGTGCAAAGCTTTCTGCCAGCCTCTGCAGGTCCCTTGGTGCATGGAATGACAGGAAACAATGTATTGTAATGCAGATGTTCATTAATTCCCGGCAGAATGTCACAGGAGTCCTTCACTGTGTGACCTACAGGGATTTGTACTTTACATAATATCCACTATGTAGCCTATCATGTCCAAAGTGAAGTACCTAGTGAATCTGATGATTCTTCCCTTGCACATGCCTTTCCCAGCTATCAACTTTTTTCAGAGAACAAGAAGTCTTTTGTGCTTGAAACATAAATGCCAATCAAAATAGAATACATTTCAAATATGTATCACCTTTCATTCAAAGTTCAAGGACTTTTACAAGTCAGGCCAATGTTCTCATGCTGGGTGTACAGAAGTACTGAAAATTTAGAAACACACCAGATTATTTTCAAGCCTACCTACTTGTCCTAGTTTTGGCCAAGAACAGGGTTAATTTTGCACAGTCTGGAGCCGTGTGTGCATGTCCATGTTATTCTATACCACGCACATCATCACTGTGGGGGGAGCAAAGGATCCTCACCTCCAAGAGGGAGGGGTGTGGCTTCTGGTTGGGAAGAAAAGGTGGTACATGGAGGGTGTGCCAGTCATTTTGTTCTTTGGCTCAGTGTTGTGCCACGTTGATGAGCATTTTCCATGTAAAACACCCTCTCTTACATACACTGTTGTTATTAGGATTGTTGCTGGAACCGTTCATTTTTTTTATCCCATTGTTGTTTCTATTAGTGTTCACTCAACCCATTATGTGTCTTTTGTATCTCCCACTGGAGTGAGAGAAGAGTGAGCACTGGAGAAGGAGAGGCACGAAATTAGGGACTGCCACTTCTAAACCATGACCCTGATCCAGAAACACACCCACCTGAAGATCAAGATGGTCTCCAAAGAACAATTTACACCTAACGCACTGAAAATCAAAAACACTGCTATGTCAAACAAATATTTCACAAATGGACAAATAAAAAACCAGAAATAGTAAATGAATGGAATGCCATTAAAAAACCCAACTAATAGATTTGAAGTTCTAGGTAGTTTCACTTTCCTGAAGGATTTTGACTTGGATAAAAATGAAGTTCTGAGTTTGAAAATATTCTAAAAGGCTAATTGTTTAAATAAAATTGAAGTTCTCCACATGTGAAATGTATATACAAGATGTTACTTCTAAACTAGGCTCACTTCTATAGAAACTGATTTTGAAATTAAATTTAAATTTACATATATATGCAAACAATAACAATAATATATTAATAATATCAATTATACAATATGTATCATATAGACTATTATGTTAATAATACAATGATAAGGAAATGGCATTCCAACTGACAAAACAGTTGGAATGCTTGACAAGAGCTCCAGTATTCAGTGATGAAGTCACCAGTTTTTGATATTTTAGGTTGCAAGTCAAATGAGACAATCCATGTCTCCAGGTTTACAGAATCCTACAATATTTGCACCATGCATCATGAGAGTGATGCTACAGAAGTCACCACAGGAAGTGACATCATAACAAGAAATATGTCTTAGTTTTCAAAATTTATTACTGTCTATTCTTATGAATTTAGAGTCATTATTTTTCACTTCAATTTTCTCTTAAAGTCTTGGTGACCACTATTTCTGGCTAAAGGGCAGAATTTCATTTTGTCAGGTGTGACCATAAGTAAAATTTTTCCCCATCTATTACACATGATCAGTGTAGGTCATGCAACAGCCTCATCCCTAGAAAAGTCAAAACTGCTCACGGGAAAGATGACAGTGAAGTTTTGGCTGCTACTTCCATGTGAATTGACCCAGCCACTCTCACATTCTCATCCTTCAGGCCTGTACAGGGAGCAGCCCACAAACAGTATCAGCTGCCTTGAACAACAGAGAACCTCTGCACTAAGCATGTCAGACGCAAATAAAAGCTTCATTACATGTGGCCAAGAACAGCTCTGGGCATAGAGGCCAAGCACAGCCATGTTTATGTGCTGGGAGCCTTCCTTAGCCTTTAATCAGGTGTCAGCACACAAACTACCTCTGGAGAATATTCCTTGCAATGCTACAGCTTCTGCACTTTGGGATCTGCTTGGAAAGAGTGACCGCTGGCATCAACCAAAATCACGACAGGGGCCATTTTAACACTGATTTACTATTCCACTTCTGTCACTACTGAATATATTAACACAGGACTAGCATATTTTTCTTTCCATTTCTTAGACCTGCATCCTCTCATTACGAAGCAAAGACTGTCATCATGTAAGAAGAGAGAGGTGTGACCCAGAGAAAGGTCTGCAAGAGGAAGAAGCTGCTACAGCCAACAGAATAATTCATCAATCCCAGCTGGTCACAGCAAGATTGACATCTTCATGCTCCTACAAATGGTACCAGGTTTCACAGTAAAAATTACTTTTTAAATACTACATATTTAAATACAAGTTCTTACAATCATTTAATGATCTAAGAAGTTCAGATTTTGTTACAAAAAATGGGGCAGCAGGGCAAACCTCAAGAGTTCCTGTTTAATTCCTGTTTTTAGAAGACATTTGGCAATAAGTATAAATTATATACTGTGAAGTCTGTAAGTTACAGACTAAGTACTAACTACATCATAAAGGTTAAACAAGTTGAACATAGTGCAAGTATATTTCAGTAACACTGGTATTAGTCAATCAAACCTAAAATGGACTGATGCAGAAGTCTGCAGATCAAGTTTCAAGTAAGCAACACAAATCGGGGCTATGCATGAAAAGGAACTGGGAAAACTACAGTCCTTGAAGACTTGTATAAATTCTACATACAAGACTGAAAATTATTTAAAGTCCTGCATTTAATGCACAGTTGTCGTAACTGTTTAAAACAGATCCAAATCATAATCCAAAATACAAGACAGCAATCCATGAGGATTTGCACCTCCCTTAACAGAATTTAAGTGTCAAAACAAGACCTGCAGTGCAAAAGTTATCTCAATGACTCTTAGACCCTTACTTTTGTTATTTTATGTCCAAATGGCCTCCTCCTAGTCCGAAATTGTTGATGGAAACCAGATCAAGATCCACAGAAATCCTTCCCTGCTTCAACCAGGTTCCCTCCCAACCCCTGGAGCCTGGGAACCCAGCTCTCTGCTTTTAATCCAATATCCACTTCACTACAGAAGATTTATTTAGTCTGCCTCTTGTTTCATTAAGGGTTCCAAAAGTCTGTGGTGATTTTTGACACTTTGTTATAATGTTTCTGTGACCCACCCCCCCACCGCCTCCACACATACCACACCACCCAGCCTCATTTTCATATGGATACAAAGCATCGGGATAAAATGATGGTTCATTATAGTGGTACAGAGCTCTTATCTTCATCCGGCAAGAGTCATTTCCTTCCAAAGATTGAAATGCAAATGTGAAAATTAATGATAACTGCATTATCTGATAGCAGAGATAATACCGATTCACTGTCAGAGTAACACACAGTCGTTCTATGATTTCCTCTGCTTCTTCACAATATTCTTCTTACTGTCAGACTATATCTACAGTTAACTATGTTTCATGGATTTTTGTTAATTTACATCAAATAGCATTTCCAAGATCTTAAATCTACCACATTTCCCCAATCAAAAAGGAAACAAAATCAGGACAGTAATCTCCAAGTCCTTCTTAGGACTGGTTTAAAAAGAAAGAAAGAAAAAAAAAAAAAAAAAAAAAAAAAAAAAGGTAAAAAGGGGGGGGAGGGGGAAGGCTATCATTAATGTCTATTTCCATCTTGCAGTGGTCTACTAACCATTCCACTCTGTATTATACAGCTTTGCTTTGTAACCCAAACTTTTTATAGTATTACTAAATAATGCAGAGTAAACCCAACAATCAATACATATTTTCAATGATTCTTACAAATCATTACAGGAAATCTATACAGAAAAGCTTTTCCAAGTACCTTTTATAGTAGGTAAAAATGTGAATCTGGCATGCTCAATGTTCACTACAATTTTCTGATCTACAACTCACTACAGCAACACCAGAATTTACACGAAAGTCTGTTTCAATCTTTTATTGAATATTAATAGCAGCATAGCTTAATGTACATCATTTTGAAGTGCTATTTTATTTCCAGCATACCATTTTTCTTAACATTTCTGATACATTTTAAGAAAAACACCAGCCTGTAAGAGTAATTAAAGGAAACTATAACGTGCTATATTTAACTATCCTTAGTTCTTTTTTCAACAGTTCTCTGATACATGTGTACCAGTGGTGATGGGTCTGCTGAAATGAGTAACATGAGTTGCAAGTTCATTCTTATTTACCACTGTCAATACCAGAAATCTGGTTGATTTACTGGAGGCAGAATTTTACACTTTCCCTTTATGGGGAGATGAAGGCAAACAACACATGAAAAAAATCACCGTGAGCTGCCAATAAGAGTTTTAGGCCTTTTACACTGCATGGCAGGGGTTTTTTCCACTTGGGTTTTTTCTTTTAACATTTTGGAAATGTGACAAATCACATTTTCTCACATTCTAGGCAGAATTCAGGTACAATTCAAAAGAACTTCAGAGACTGACTTTCAAGCTATCCAACTGACAAAATCAGCCCATTCTGACAAGCTCATAAGAAAGACATGCAACCTTATGACTATGAAAGTAAGAGCTCACGTAAGGAATAAGGACCATCTAGTGTAGTGCACGGGAATTAAGAAGAAAGGGATCCAATTCTTCCTTAGAACCAAGACTTTTCTGATTGTCATTAATTTCACCTTTGGAAATGCCCTATATTTTCCTCAACTGGTAACAATGTTTCTCTGCCTTAAAAGCCAGATACAACTTCACTGATGGCAGAAGCACTTTGTTGAAATTGCAGGAAGAAAGTCACAAGAATGGAGCTCGCAGGACGGTGCTCTGGATTTGGAAAAACTTTTTGCTTTAGTCAGTACTAGAAAACTGCATCCCATCTGCCAACAGGAAGAAAATGTTCCCTTGCACATTACAAAATCAGTATGTGCTGTCTTAAACTCTGTTGTTTTGTTTCATCGCTACAGAGTAATTGAGAATTACAGAATAGAGAAAAGCACAAAGAAGTTATCATTCTTTACATAGTTTTAGTAAACAGTTACTGAAGAAATAAAAATTAGGAATAGTTTATATGAGACCTGCTTGTACTTATTCATTATAAATGCACCCAAATAGTGCAATATTTATAAAAGCAATAGATAGCATTCTCATTTATTAATTGCATTTTAGTTACAAGGAATTATCATGGTCAGTCAGTCTAATTTCTGCCCCAGTGAAATCTATCTCATTTTTAAAGTCCAGTGTTTGCCACAGAACTTGATCATGTTCTTTAGGAAAGTACCTCATCCTGAATGCAAATATTTCTAATGACAGATAAGTGACTTTTCATAAAATGTTTCAATAATGACTTTTCAAGCACTAAAATCCATTCTTTGTGTCTGAAACTTTGGAGCTTCAACATCCATTTAATCCTCTGATACTTTGCTAGAAAGAGGTGGCCATCAGATTTTCACTCTGAATTTAAAGTAGTTTGCAATCAGATTGCCCTTTAATATAACTTTAATATATCTTTGATAAAATAAATAGGGAAAGAACCTAGACTTTTCCATAATACCAGTCTTTTCAACTTTCTAGTGGCTCTTCTCTAAACCTGTTACAAATTTTAACATCATTCTTGAAGTATGACCACAGAATACAGAACCCTGTTTCAGCATCAAACAAGACTGCTGACCAGACAAGCAAGGTAATCCGAGAAGCCAAACACACCCTTTAGCCATAACCCTCCCTTTGGGCTCAACCCCAGTTCACTGAATTTTAAGACATTTTCAGAGACCCTGCTTTCTGATGCTCCTACAGGTCTTTTACAACTGTAATAATTCTATGAAATTATTTATTTACCTTCTCATAAGCTCATAACTTTATATTTCATTACTCTGACACCAAAATATTTCTGCAGCTAACAGAGCAAGTTATTCAGGTCTGCCAATAGCAATATCTACCCATTATTCAGCATTTTAAAAAATTTAAAACATACTACAAAAAACTAAATATACTTTAGCTCACATTACATATTATGTTAGTTTTACAGGACATTTTTTTCTATAAGCCTATACATATTGGCATTCTAAATAACCCCCTCTTAATAGAAGCATCTTAAAGTACTCATCCCCTTATTTCCAGTGGGACCACTGCCATGTGGACAGGTCTGTCACTACACACACCAACTTTTACTGGTTTTGAACACATTTGAGAAATCATACCAAAACCTCTTCGGAACTGAAGTTTATTACTAGAGCTGGGTCATCTAGTGCCTAAAAAAAAGCTAAACTCAAACCATCACACTTCTTAAATTACCTAGTACAGAAGTACAGTCATCACATACAATCAAATAGGCTTTCCAGCACAAATGTTTTAAGCAGACTAGAAATAATTACTTTACCCTTTTACCTGTCCCCTCTAACTATTGAGTCATGACTTATAATAGATCAATACCAATTTCCTAATTATTTTTTTCTTACCACATTTTAAAATGTCATCTTACTGTTATTAATGAAGCTATTGACAGATTTTTAGGTTTTTTTTTTCTTCCTTTCCTTTTTTCTTTTTTTTTTTCTTTTAGCCTCAGATTACAGCTCCTAGCATCTGGTCGCATCCCCTTGGATTTTTCTGGTTGTTTTTTTTTCTAAATTATCTTCTAGGCATTATCAACATTGCCTTCATTTTTATTTTAGCTCTTGGAAAGTCTAGAAATTGTTCTTAAACTCTTCCAAATTGTAATTCATAATTCTGAATTCAAACCTTTTCTCCTTTTTGATAGAGTTCATATTTGCTGTCTCTTACAATGACAAGTCTGGTGGATTGAACTTGTATCCACCACTGCAAGCATGACCACTGAATAATGACTAACAAGCATTAATTTCCAAATATATAAACAATTTATCTTTCAAGATGCCATTGGATATATCACTTCCTTATATCTGGCTTAACAACATTTTAATTGAGGTGCCCAGTATCTAAAGTTTTCAGAGATTTTAAGGAAGTTCTGCTGTGGAAGCATGAAACATACATTCAGTAGAAACCAGAATGATCATATTCTCTAATATGATGGCTGATCTGCAGAACCCATGTAGGAGATCTTTTTGCTTGTTTTGTCTAAAAGCACTGCCCTCACATGCACTGACATCCTAACAATAATACAAAGCTACAGAATTATGTAACTCCATGTACCAAGGCAAACAGAAGATAAAAGACCATAAAAAGACCTCTTCACATTTAAAACTAAGTCTTTTTACATAAAATGCATTTAAACCCAGTCTTGCTGTTCTTGCTTTCTATTCCTTGGACTTTTGCTGTTGGCTATAACAGAAAAAGGATCAGGCCCTTCACTGTGTGTTCACAGACAATCTATTGACCTAAGTTTCCATTATTTCAGAACAGTTTCACTGAACAGGAATTTTTAACAATTGAAGATAAGAACAGTTAAAAGTGAGGGTAGTTGAAAAACATTCAGGTAACCCTCAAAGTGGCTACACAGAGCAGGCAGTATCTCTGAAATTCCTTGATGGTCAGTGAAGGTCACAAGAGTCTGATCTGAGATACTGCTTCAGCAGACATTCTTTGAAGCTACAGCACATTTAACTTTACTTTTTTTTCAAAGAAATTTCTAATTACAAAGACTTAAGAATGTATGTGGACAATCCAAATTTTCAAACAAAATAAAACTCTAATTAATGCCAGAAGCTTAATTTTTCTGTTCCTGACAAGTACTGGCTCTGAAAGTCACACTATGTTCCCTTAGTGCTAAAAAAAGACATAAAATATTAAAAGAACAAAACAGCTTTACTATTTATATAAATTCCTGAGTTGTCACAGTTCACATTATCAGTTGACAGCAACTTGCCTCATGCAGAACGGATTTGTTGGATTCTGAGAGGCTCCACCTCTCAGAGATGGAACTTTCCTTACCAGAGAAGCTAAGGAAACCAGAGGCAGCTCAGATAACAAAGAACTGATCATCATCTGCCCTTTGAGGTTGTGCTTCTATTGACAGCTGTTAAATTTTCTGAATCAAAGTTTTTCATGGCTCTGTTTGTGCTGCACTAAAATATGTTCCTAAATAAGCAAAATATTTCATGCTTTATTGTTTTGGTTTTTTCCAAAACACTTGAAAATGTTATCTTTGTACTGCATGGTTGAAAATTATCTTCTTGATTGCTTCTTTTTCCATGTCAATAGTAACCAACTTCATTTCATGTGTGATGTAGAGTATGGGATGTGTTACATATCCATTCCTTTTTTCATATGTACTATGCCCTTGTAAAGAATCAATATTTAAATAAAATGTAGATGCTGATACATCTATATCAGGTGGTCATCAGTTTTCAGAAGTCAAAAGAAATTTTTCCACACTCAGCTTTGCTTTCCATCTTATCCCATGTCAAATCCATCATTAAATATTACCAGAAGTACACTCATCCTACTGTTTAACTGAATTTTTTCCCAACAAAATTAAAAGATCTCCTTTCGCTCCACAGTGTCAGAAAAGATCTCAGAAACTCCTGAATAAGGTAGCAAATACAAAAAACAGTAACAGGCCACAAAATGCACATTCAAATATGCTGAAATACACAAAAACGCGCAACAAAAAATTACAAATTTCAGACAGACTTAATTTATAATGAAATTAAAAATAAGCCATATGGTAAATACTGACAGCCTTTAAATCTGCTATGCAGCTAGAAAAGGCCATTCTGCTGCATCCACATATACATTTTGCATTATTTTACATGTACAGTAGTGTGATATAACACCATTAGTATTTTATATAGAATATCAAATTCTTTGTGTATTATCATGAAAAACATTTTAAATGATATCATAATAATTAGATCTACTATGTCTTCATTTTTGTTTGCATTGTATTTTCCAGCTACTGGTTTCAGAAAATTGCCATTAGTTTTGTTCTTCTCTTCATGAAGAGCATACAGTAATTTGCAAAATCAAGCAAGGATGAAAATGTGATTGAAATATAGGAATTTTTCTAATGAAATATTATTATTGCATTATAAATTATTGATAGAATGGTTCTGGAACTCTCTTCTGATGTGCTCATCCTTTTGAGGGAAAATTTCCATAAGAGATACAGCTATTGCTAAAACATGTTTGGCTTCAGATCCACATTTTGCAACAGTTTTATTAAATTACGGTCAATATAATGGATTTTTAAGGCCTATTCCCAAGTCCATGCCCATGAAAACACTGCATTCAACTGCAGAATTGCCTAATTGAGAAATACAATTTACCCCTTTGCCTTAGGTACTTTTACAGTACAAGAGAGGTTTTACATATTTATATTGAACAGATACTTGAAAGTATTGCCATATTACCATTACATCTTAGCAATGTTATGCTTGCACCATCTTCACTTACATAGCAGAAAATGTTACCCTGAATTACTGTTTTAATGTGAAGTTCTAACACTTCATTGACTGCAATCTGAGTTTCTCTTTCCACTGAAACCAATGACCAGGTGTGCTAAATGATTTCTATCAGGCTCAAACAGGTAAAAAAAGCTCCTTGAAAATGTTAGTAGACATCATACCTATTTGTTAAGCTAAACATGTTGCTAAATGTTGGCACAAAGCTTGAGAAGAGACCTTCTGACCTTAGAAAACAGAGCTGTAGTGCTTCTCCCTTAATTCAGTCATGGAAGAACTTATTGAGAAATTTTAATCCTAAAATTCTAAGCAGCAAGAAAATTTTTCTTTACATCAAACAAGTACATAAGGCATTTTATGTTGAACAATTTATAAAATGGTGTAACAAAAGCCTTTTTTTTTTAACTCAAGAATGTCATCTTAGTACTTACCAGTCAATATCCCAGAACCCAAAGGATCATAAAAGAGACAGTCCACTAAAAATAAATGCAAAGCACAACAAAATCTCCTAAAATAATGAAATTAACAAATATTGAAGTCTAGTTCAGAAAATTTATCTTGGCTTTCAGTAGTTGTTTCTCCCTACCTGGCCCATCCCAATCTTCAGTCTCCACAGCAAGCTGCCCTGGTTTCTCTGACCTTGCATCGCCATCAGATTCTGCTGCCTCCTGGATGCCCTCTTCATTGCCTGAAAAACCATCAAAAAATACAGTATTGACATATTCCAATAGTGACTTTAAAGCAAAGCTCCTATAATATCCAAACAACTGCTTAAATGCCTAAGTGACAACATATGCATGTCTATAAACAGAGAGAAAATGAAAAAAAAAAAAATTAGACGTGCAAACATTTGTGAATTCCCACAGACTCAAAGAAGCCCTAAGTACTCAGTACTTCCAGTTCCATGGAGAGAAAATCTTGGAAAATAGCGTTTACTCCATATGGTTAAGAAACAGAAACACAACTTGCACCTAATTCTGCAAAACAAAGCACATAAAGTCACTGAGTCTGCATGTATAAAGGAGAGAAAGAAATCAGCTTGTGACCCCCCAGGAACATCTGCTTTCAGTTCTGGGTTTTCTTGAATTGACACCTGAATGTTCCTTATGTGCTGCAAATAAATGACACTCAGAACAAAAATATGGTCCACTAAACGTTTTGCTTTTTCACAAAACTAGTGAAAAGCTAATCTATGGTATTACAGCATTTAAGGAATTTGCCCTTAGAGTCATAATATAGCAGCAGGTTCCTAAAGTACTTTTCTCCCTATCAAGCTTTATTTAAAGAAATGCAACATTTCTGAAGAATTTTTGGATTTTCACCATCCAGAAGAGCTGCCAGAAAATGTCTGTCTGCCTTCTGTTAATATCCTCAACAAGGTCATATACAGGACACACACAAAATTATCATAAGGTTAGATTTTTAGAGATGACCATTTAATTTTTATTTGAACAACTGCTTGTTAAAAGGGCAGTTTACCTATTGCAGGTAAACAAGTACACTAGGCAAGCTCTGTGCCAAAATACTTTGAAATAAGCACTATGTAAACTACATTGAAGATGAAGGCATTAACACAAAACACTCTGGCCATAGTAACACATTAAGTGACATCTCTAAAGGCTTTTCCAGGTCTGGATTTTACTCAT
The DNA here is from genome assembly GCF_017590055.1 of Onychostruthus taczanowskii. Taxonomy (NCBI): domain Eukaryota; kingdom Metazoa; phylum Chordata; class Aves; order Passeriformes; family Passeridae; genus Onychostruthus; species Onychostruthus taczanowskii. The sequence continues at coordinate 23,473,633 of NW_024501459.1, read as the reverse complement.
TTGGAGATTTTATTTTTTTTTTAAATAGTGACCTATCCAAGGAACTCATGCATAAGAAGACACTAAGAAGAATTGAAAGAAAAAAAATCTACAAAATTAACTACTTCAGTCAAATAGGACTGATTATGGTTTAATTTTTTTTATCAGACTTGAAGGACACTTGTTAAAAAATGATCTCCCACAAAAAAGTCACAGCACTAGAAAAACAAATACTGTGTATTTTACAAACTGAAAAATCAGACCCTTTGTTGATTTAACCACAGGAGACCAAGAAGGAGCAACAAGCACAGCAATTAAGCAGTAACTTGTAATTTTTTTCACCACTCATGATAACAAAAGCTTTAATTAGCAACATAGGTAAAGAAATGTGATTACAACAAACTATGCCAGATCCCCATACGTTATCGCTGGAGCTATATTTATACCAGATAAGATTGTGACCCAGAGTTTTCAAGTACATGATTATATACAAACACTATAAAGTATTAACTTCATGTGCACACATAAACTCTCATAATAACACATTCTTCCTAGCATTCATAAAACACAACTTTTCAAATATGAAGTCTAGGAGCCTGATAAACTACTACTCACACAAACACAATACTATAATCACTCCAGAGTTTGATTACAAAACTATAGTTCAGTGAGCCTGTGGTACTAAAAACAGAGTCCAGAATATTCATGTGCATTTGTAGTGTGTAAAATAAAACTTGAATACAACACAAATATCAAGTATAATTTTTGTGTTAAATTGACTGTATAACAGTAGCCAGTCATTTGAAGTTCACATGCTTCAGTTCAACCTGAAGTTACCTTTCAGAAGAAAGTCATAAATATACTCATGTGCTGCAAAAGCTGTCACGTTTCTGCTAAGCAGTTTTAGCAATTATTTGTTTTTAAGCAACCAGCCTATTTTGAATTAGCATTTGTACAGTTACTTTGTAGTAATCAGACCTCTGCTTTCCTTGGGTGGACTGAAGAACATATTTGACAACTTTACCTTCATTTTTCTATATTCATAGCAACTTAAAGCAGCAAAAATTTGTCTTTCAGTGGAGACACAAAATAAATTTTTTCCTAAGTTCAGACCTGGCATGATCAATGCTAGTTTTCTTGAAAATGTTAGAAAGCAATACACAGCAAGGGCAATTCTTGCTTTCTAACTCAAGATGTATAACCAACACAGACAGTTCTTAGAATGTTCTTCGTATAGAATGCAAATGTTTTTCTTCCACTGTATATAACAGAGCTGTATGTACTAAATCAGGACAATAACAGCAAAATCTAGAAATAGTAATTATTTTAGACAAAAAAGAAGCACAGACAATTGGACAATTGAACCTCCAAAATACTAAATTCTTAAAGGTCATAATATATGCCAAGTTGGTGTTAGCTTGCAAATTTCAGCATTCTTCCAGTCAGTGCAACTAACCAGAATGTAAACAAATGAAACTATTAGCATTAAAAAAGACAAAGTTAAGTTAAAAGATTGGGCTGAAAAGCAAATGGACAGAACAACAGGTAAGGTACAAAAAATATAGTACACAGCAATTAAGTATCTGGGAGATGAGGAAAAATCTGAAAATGTATGTTAGTAGATGATTTAAATTTCTATTAACTTGCTTTTTCAGTGTTTCAGGAAGTATAGTGTTACATGGTTTTCAGAGTCAAGTTTTAATGAATTGTTGCATGTCTTGTGCAAATAGAGTTGATAAAACACATAGAATTTACATTAAGGAAAACTTTGCTTTGCATCTAGAAGTATTCTCAATTTTTTTCATTGATATTTTCTATTATTCCCAACTGCCAAGTGCATGCATTACACACCTGAAATATCACCACACTGATTTCTCCTGTTCCCCCACACTACTCCAGTCTGCTAGTGAAACCAACAAATGGTACATTACTGTCAATTTCCAAACCCACCAGGGAGTGAAGCCTATCCCAGGCTCAGCTGAGCATCAATGTCAGATTGAAATGTGCAACCAAGACAATCCATTTGGCGCTGGAGACACTGCAACCTTAAAAACCCAAAAGGAGGCTTAGCAGAAGAGCTGATAACAAAGCACATCCCTCAAGCTTTTTTTCTTTTCTTTCCCTATACTTAAAGCTATTTTAGCTGCTAACATTTGTTTAGCACAAAGCAGTTTATTTCCTTTCAGAATTTATTTTCTTTCCATTGTTTACTCTTTCTGTTCAGTCACTGACTACTTTTCAGTCTCTCAATAACACTATTTTTTATATTTATTTTCCAACTGATTACATGTTTCTTCAATTTACAGGTGCAGACATTTAACTGGATCCCCAAGATATTAATTATTTATTTCTTCCATGTCCAATCAAATTCTTTTTGCCTACATATGCTACCCATTTGCTAGTAACTTGTTGATTCCTTTCTAATCCCATTATTTTGGGTATTCTCACACTTTTACTTTGCTGCTCAATTACACTTTATCACTAAGATAAAGGATAAATAACTTTTTGCCATCAACATCAAAGAGTGGTCTAAGTACTCTAAAATGAACCAAAACCTGCTTCTATTTAAGCAGGTTTAGGCAGTTGCTTCTTAGCAACCAAGCCTGGTAAGTGAATTTTGTCCTTTAAATGACCATTGCATGAAAAAATACTTCTATGAGTAAGCACACGTAATACCATAAACTATGTTCAGTCATGAGTCAAGTAAATCTACTGGAATTTCCACTACTTCTCTATACTTGGTATTGAAGTTACACTTTGGGCAGAACTCATCACCTCTAACCTTAGATGCCTGAAAGTTAAGCTAGTCCAGATTACTTATGTAGACACTCCTATAGGCAGGGAAGAAAGAAACCTCCTGAGTGACTTATCCTATTCTAGGATGCCTGAGATATGAGACCCCTCTTGGTGTCTGAAAGAGCTGAAATGAATCATCCTCTTAAACACACAGCTTAGACTAGGAACCCATCTTTAGTCAGCTAAAGTTGGGGGAAACAAATCTCTGACGTATGCTGAAATGCTGAATACACTAAATACTGCTTAACTAAGAGGGAAAAAACCCGTCTTATTCAAATAACTTCAATATGTAATGTGGATAGAATTTTCATCTTGACCTTCATCTTGACAGCATTCAAAAACAGTTCAAGTTTTTTTCATGTGGTTTAAATGGCCTAATGTTTATCCAATAGACAATTCAGTGTAATTCAAGGTAGTCAAGCTGGTCAGGAAATCTGAAGACTGTAAGAGACATATTACCAGAAGCATGAGAGAGAGAACTCCAACTTCTCTGACAACACTGACAAGTAGGAAAAGGGAGACTTGAATATTAACAAGTAATTTCACTTTAATCTTTTTAACAAATTAAAGACTTCCCAATTTGTACTTAATCAGCTTGTACCACAAGTAGTTGTGGTATTTTAAAGAAGCACATGGGTTAGCAGCTCTTCTCAATCCTGCTGTTTTAATCCATGTTGTTCCTATCAGTACTAGGCTCTTACAGAAAGTCTCATACAATATAACTATTGAACTTTCTTGACTAGGAAGGTTATAGCAGCTGTTAGGCACTCTATAATGTATTTTGCAATCAGCTAAATCAACAAAGTATTTTTAACAATGAACAGTTCAGAACTGACAGATCTACTTTCTTGTTCACAACTGCTTATCAGGGCATAGATATCATGTATGTTTACCAGGTGCTTCCTATAGTTAGGATACCTTCACAGGAGCAGCTCACAAAAGATAAGGTCATAAAAGAGAAGAAAAACATGCAAGCTTCATACACTCATGGTTTTATCACCAGACAAAATAGCTTTGGGTGAAGGAGTGTACCAGTCACAAAAAGCACACAGCAGCTTCTACTAGAGCGAGAGAACAATAAAAGTTTGAAATTCAGCTTGTTTTCCCTCTTCCTGGCAGCATAAATGTAAACTCAAATTGTTAACATCCCCATACAGCTGTTCAGAGTGAAACATCACTTCTCAATTATCATAAATCAGTACAGGAATAGCTGCAAAGACTGTAGCACTCTGTATTGCCAAAAGAGAAGAGATGCAATGCAAAGACTTGGGGAGTCGCTCACTGTATATATTCACTTGGCAAGGACATAACCCCATGGATGGTGACAGACCAGAGTGACTGGCTGTGAAGGGGGAGGGGGCCTGCCCCTTTCTGCCACAGTCTGCAGTGGCAGTAATTCCAGATCCAACCAAACAAGGATTCTGAGACTATACATACGAACTAGATGCCAGAGCTTCAGAAACCATAGATCAGCAATCAAAAACTGCCCTCTGTTATTTGCTTTATCTCAATGCCTGCAACCAGTAACAGAGCTTACACAAACTGATAATCCCGCTCTTGAATCCTAAGAAACACACTGTAAACTGAGGATTGGTGCCAGGAACCTCTCTTCAAAAGCCATACTCAGTAACTTTGAAATAAACCATATACAACTTAAAATACAAATTCTTAATTCATTCAATGTAACATACTTTTTAGCAGCACACACTATTCTTAAGAATACCAATGAAATCTAATAGGCCTTAACTAACCTTCTTGTGGATTACCTCTTTTTAAAGTATCCTATGTATCTATTTAACTATAATTGTAGTGGCAATACAGGTTTCTGCAAATATAAATAATTCTGGGTATAAAATAATACAAAAAAAATATATATAAGTTTTTGGAATGGTAATAGAACTGTGAGAATAAGGATACTAAAAAATATCAGAGAGATATTTCCATACTTTTTCATATTCGCCAAATGATAAAAGGACAAAATAAACAACTACAGTGGGTACAGTGCCATGCAAATGGATTTACTCTACTCTGGCATGGACAGAGAGATAGAGAGACAGAGGAAGAGATCTGGTGCTACCACCACCAGATTGTTATCAATTAATCTGATACATATCAGAAATAATTTCAGTGAAGCCCATAAAAATCAACTGAGACACTACTCGACAAATACAGAAAGTATGAGCAAAATCTGGCCCTCACATGATCAACGTACCTGAAAGAAACCAGCACTTGAACAAGTTAATCTACTGCATTTTATTTCAGATTATATTAATCACCTCAATACTTTGCTTCTTTGCAAGCAATTATTGTTTTCTGTCATGCTGATTAACAATCATAATTTCTCCTGGGATAAACCTCATTTGAAATAACTATGTTTCCATTTGCCCTAAGCACTCTCAGAATTATTTGTCCAGCAAGTCTCAGAAACAGTGCATTGTCTCTTTCCCTAATTTTTACTATTGGTCTGTGTTGGCAAGTGCCCACATATGTGCAAGCTGTTAGCCCTCCAAAACAGTGGTATGAAACTATTTTGGTTCCTATTAAAATCACCACTTTGTTTAATAAAATGACATCTTGACACATTACATTTCAGCACAGTGAACATGTTAAAAAGCAGTGTCAATTATTTCTAACTATTTCAGCTACAGCACTTTTCTCCTGGGACAAGACACTGCTGTGCAGCACATTCATCTAGACTGAGTCTGGCCTTCCTCTTTCTCTACATGTTTGATATGTTCTCATTATCGCCACTGTTTGCTTTTGAAGTCCTTTCAAGACAAGGATCACTCATTCAAATGTATTTCCTGCAGAACAGTGAAAGAGTTCTCTAAATTGTATTCCTGGCTTTCTTTTTATTAATGGATTTTAAATATATATATGCATATGTGTGTGTGTGTGTGTGTATATATATATATATTCTAATTTTTAGGGAGAAACTCTAAACACCCATGCTACAAATGAGCATCATTCAGATATGCTGGCTACTTGAGAGCTTCTATCAATTTTAAAAAAAGCAAAAAAGTCTCACATCTTTTCAATCTTTCCCCATTAAAACTTCAAATACAAGAACTCTATTAGACATATGCAAGTACTAGCCTGGGGTTCAAACTACATAGCTCTAAGCACTTGATTAGAAAAGCATCAGAAGCACATTTTAAAAGATATTTACATGCCACAAATAAAGACTGTTGCTTAATAAAATTTTCAAAAAATTATTTCAATGGAAATCAACAATCCATGAGATTCTAAGCCAGCCTGCAGCACAACAGAGAGATTGCTTCAGAAAAATTCTAACAAGTTTCAAACTCTAAGTTTGAAGGCTCTTCTGCACGTTCATTTTTCAATTTAATTATATAACAATTCTGTTCCATCCCTACTGCAGAACATTCAATCTCCTGTAAGAATTCTTCATCCAGCCAAGAACACCTCATTCTACACTTTGCAGCTCGAATCACTACCATATACGAATCCAGTTTTTATGTGACTTCCACACATGGCTACATAAACAGTAGCAATAGGTACCTGTTCTTACACAGTGAAATCTTAATTTACTTTGTTGAAAACAACTGAATCTTTTTATTTGACATAATCAACCCTTCAGACAGTTCAATATCAAAAGCAACCAATTCCCTATCTTTACAGGTGTGTTCCCACATACATGTTGCATTACACATGATTTCAAAACCAGTCCAGGCTTCTGTGAGTCAAATCTCAGAAAAAGAATTAGCAGCCAAAAATTCGTGCTTCTTTATCCAGCAATAATATTTGTCTTATCAATATTTATCCAATGATGACATAATTGTGGCATTTGCTTTATTTATTTTTACTGATCCTTTCAGAGTTAAATTACTTCAAATATACCCATATAGTACACAACCTGTGAGTAAGTCTGCTTTTTAGGCAGGTTTGACAAGAATTTTTTCAGCCATGTCTTAGAACTCTTCAAAAATATTCAGAATTTCTGTGTCAGAGCCACCAAATAAGACAAGAAAGAGACAAAATGGACCTCCATTATAAACAAAATTAGAAACAGATGTACAGTACACCTGAACTAAGAACATGTGGTGAAATTCGTCATTTGTGCATCCCATGTTTTAAAGATGATTGTCCCTATTAATTTGCAATTCATATTCCGTCAAATTTGACCTCTAATTTAAGTAATTCCAAGTTCAAGTTTTGTGATTTTCTAGAAAGAGGACATTACACTACTTGTTGTAACCAATAATCCCTTCGTGAATTATATCCCTAGCTGAGATAGAATTCAGAATTTCATTGTTCTTAAGAAAACCAAAATGTGCTGACTGAAAAGGCTGGAGTTGCTTTGATAAACTGCTTAAAGTTGAGTAATCTGTTTAAGTGTTCCTTGCACTTTTTAATTCTGTACAGTTAAAATAACATTTTCTACTTGGATCTATGTATTTATTTCTTGAAAAATAGCTTTCTAGTTTCTTTTTGAGATAAAATTTTCTGCTTGATGACCAATTATTCAATGTCTTGATTAGAAGAAGGGTTTTCTTGTTTAAATTAGGTCAAATTTTTATCCAACTAAAGTTGATGTTAATGCCTACATAGGTTTAAGCAGGACTGAAAATATGGCCTGAGAGGTTTAAACATGGGTTAGCAGTAAATAAAAAAATTACAGAATAGAAAATCTTGTACTTTTTGTACATGCTCTCTAGTGAATTGGGGGGGGGGGGGGAAGAAAAAAGATCACTTCAACCTCTTCAGGTATCTCTTTTCCCTTCTAGAAAGAAAAGAGGTGTCCTCTAAGCTCCAGTAGCAGAAAACAGTGAGAAACCGTAAGAGGTAAGGCACAAGACAAATGCTGATGTTCAGATGAAAAAGATCCCCTTTCACCCTGCTAGAATCCAGCCCAATTCTGATTTAGCCTTGTTCAAAGGCGGTTATCAGAGAAGCCCATTCCTTTGTTTGTCCATATTCAGCATCTGACAAAAAGTATGGAAGATCAGAATCACAGAATCATCAAGGTTGGAAGGGACCTTTAAAATCATCCAATCCAGCTGCCCACCCAGCACTGTCACTGTAAGCCTAAACCCCATCACCCAGAGCCAGATCCAGACACCTCTTGACCACCTCCAGGGGTGGTGACTCCACCAGCTCCCTGGGCAACCTATTCCAGTGCCTCACCACACTAATGCTTAACAGTGAAAAATGTTTTTATAACATCTAATCTTAATCTGAATCTCCCCTGTCTCAATTTAAGGCCATTTTCTCTCATCCTCTCACTGCAGGTATGGCAGAAGAGTCTCACTACAGACTACACTACTACCTCACTACAGACTCCTGTCAGGTACTTGTAGAGAGTGAAGAGATCCCCCAGCCTCATCTTCTAAAGTTGTTTCAGCTGAATGTGATACAGATAAATGTAAGAGAACCCTTACTCTGGGGAATATGAGAATCCAACAGAGTCACAAACATGCAGACAAGTCAGTAAGACGTAACTATTGCATTCTTGGAAGGAGTAGTGCTGCGAGTTCTTAGACATATTCTAGATATCCTAGGAGATGAAGATAGATACATGCCCTCTTCTGTCTCGGATTACCAAAAAGAATGAAAGTATCCTTCATTTAGTCAGAAAATCACATAAATAAAATGCAACGAATTAAAATAATCTAAAAAATTTAAAGGAATATGAGCTGCAGCAGAACAGAAGTACTGCCAGGGAAAGATAATGTCAGGCGCAGGGAGGGGGGGTGTCTGGTGCCAAGCAAAGCCGAGGGCTGTGCAATCACCTCTATCAGTGCTCTATCAGTGTCTACACTCCAGCCAAATCCAGAGAAAACAAGGAGTCAAAGATTCAGGTCAATAAGCTTATAGGCGATTTGCACAAACTGCTCCTGCAGCAAGGTAAAAAACAAAGTCATATTGGCTTTTCTTTTTTATTCCTTCTCTTTGAACTCCTTGGTCCAAACACACCCTCGAAATGTCAGTGTTATATGCAAGAATTTAAAGAGCTGAGCTTCTTAATCCCGTTAAGAAATAAGAACAAAGTTGCCTGTAAAGATCTCCTTATTGAGCTCAAAGTGATTATGGTATAGCTGCCTCCTGCTGATCCTACTTTTGCTATAGCAAAAGTGATAGAAATTTGTCACAAAATCCATTACTGAAAAAGAAAAAAAAATTGATTAAAATGTTCCTGGTTAAAAAAATAGGGAGAAAGTAAAGAAAAGAAAGCATAAATCTACTGTTGGATCCAGAAGCAGAAAATAGCAAGCACATTGCTAGTCACTCACATGAAAGAAGCAAGGAATATTTACACAGTTGCACACAGGCATACACACAGACACAAAGTCATACTCCAGAGGAAAAAAGGACATATGGAAATAATTTTCAGGGTGTTATTATAGATGTTAGCATAATAGCTTTGCACATGAAGTATGAAGGGACAGATTAATACACAGATGAACTTAGCTTTGTGTATGTTTTCTTGTATGAGGACTCACACTGCAGCTGCTTCTCTGAATCACGAGCCTACCTGCACAATCAGGTCACATGGTTTAACATAAAACATTCCAGTTCCAAGCTGGTCAGGCAGGCTAGTAACATACATGAGCATGATTAAGTGTACATGAACAGAAAACTTAGTTCAGGTTTGGAACTCATTCCTTCCTGCCCAAGAAGAATATGAGAATATGGAACCAGGTATACACTGAGTATCCAGGCCATATATTCCCTGTGTTTCCTACTTGCTGACTTAGAACTGTATATGAGTTTCAGACTGCACTGGATTCCCCTCATTTTCCTCTTCCCCCACAAATAAAGATAACCAATGTATCAGGAACCCAAACCACGCAATCAGCTACAAACACATGTGGCTGCAGACATACATAGCAGTGTGTGCTACAGACCATAAAATCATTGCATCCTGAAACAATCACTCTCCATCCCACCTCATGCATCCTCCCTATCTCCATATGTCATCAACTGAAGCACAGTTAACACTGGGGAGCAGAACCCATTTGCTTTCCCATCTGCCACCAGGAGTTTTAAGGCCACTGAATCTCCTTCCACGGAGGGCTGGTGCCAATGTTGCCTTGTGATGAAGTAACCATGGAAAACCTATAACATGAGGAACAAGAGCAACAGTCATACTACAAGCAATGCACAGGGGAATTTGACTCAACTGTCTTGGCCAGCAACAAGAAATGAACCTGCCTTCTTTCACTAATTATCAGATAGAGACATTCCTTCATTTGCACCCTTCTTCTGGAAGCAGTTCAACATTTGCTTTTTTGATTATAAACCTCCTCCATTTCCTTCTCCATTGCCTCTTTCCTTCTGTGAACACAGCTACTTAACTATCTACTAATCTCAAGTGATCTCTTTTATTGCTTAAGATAATTTTCCTTTGAAAGTTAAACCCCCATTGAACATTTCTGCTGAGAAGGTCACAAGGATTTCTTTAGCTAGTTACCATCACTATCAAGTCACCAAGGCTTCTATTCTCCTTCCTGGTCACAGAGAGTAAAAGATGACAGCGTATAATAGCAAAGTTTTTAAGTAACAGACAAGAACTTTATTTTTATTTTTCCTGGAGTACCTAGGCAGGATGACAGCAATCAGAGACTAGAAAATCAACTATAAACTACTTCACCTCACAAATAATCTTAATTTAGAACTTTTATTTTCACCCCATCACCTTCAACTTGGCCTTTGTATTGTTCTGTTATTTTTCCCCTTCTTCTATCTGTCCTTCTGCAATTATTAGCTCTATCACACTTCTCACCTCTTTTAACACCAGTTTATTTTCTTATTCCAACCTACAGTAAACAAAATTTAAACTTTATGTCCTATCTCCTAGATTCCAAATCCAGCCTATCCCTGTTCTGCATGGGAGACAGCCTACTTTCTCCTTACACAGACTGCTGAAATATTGACATTTAAGTAATAAATTTTCTATATCTGAATTTAATCTGAATTAATCTTAATGTGATATAGACTCTCATTCCACATGCCCACTGTTTAAAAAAATATTCAGCAAGAGAGATTCCAGGCTAATAAAATCTTTGTGTGGACAGCATCATCAGATATCCTCTTTATTGGTACTACAACAATTTGTAGTAACTAAACTATCAGCAATTTTTAAAGTCTGCTTTCAAACTGACAAAATGTAATGCACTATCATCAAGGCTACCTTCTACAAAGTTATTTGTTTCTACTTCAAACATAGAGATCAGTGCAGATTTGTAGTAGAACACCACTATCCTGTTTCTAAAATACTCTCTCCTAATCTCACTGTCAAAACTGCAAACAAATCAAATTTAACTGCCATCAGTTATGAAGATCTTCATCCAAAAGGTTAAAAAAACAGAGTTGGAAGCTTAAAGCAATCCCTGACAAATAGTAGGTTGGTAGTTTCCATTTCAGCTTTGGATATTTACATGCTTAAACTGTTGTTCACTTCTTCACATTTGAGTGTAAATGAAGACCACATAGGAATAAATATTCACATGCAGCAAAGTTAATTTTGTGGTTTTGCAGAAGTGTGGGAGAGGAGGAATTTTGCAGATTCCTTGTCATAAAAGCCATTAGCAAGCAAAGGGAGAAGGGAAAAGTAATAGCGGAGAGTCAAAATTTTGAAAACGGAGAAGTTGTAAAATGACATGTAGCTCAATCAAGGTGATTAATTTGCTTCACACTTGCAGAGGCTTTCTCCTTCACCTTCTCATTCTGGCAAATATTCTGCTGAATCTATCTCACAAACACAAATAAGATGGGAAAAGTATGGCTTTATAAAGTTTCCTGTTTGCAATTTAGACAATAAGGGACTGCTCTGTCTCATCAGGCACAGTTTGACAGGAAAATCTCTTCAAGAAGCCAAAATTACCAAGCTGTGAACCTGTTAAGTCCTCTATTATTCCTCAAAATGAACTTAAGTAAATTTTTGCCTTCAGTACCTAGTTTGTATAGCAAAAAGCCCCTGGTGGTACTTGAATTTACAGAGCTGGGTAAGTATAAAAAACATACCATGGATGAAGCCTCACAAACAATTCCTCCCCAACAGCTGTGTCACTTGTTCCCCATGCCTCTTGATTCTTGCAGGAAGCCCCGCTACTCATTTGTCCTCTTGTTCTGGGTCAGCTGGGAAGAAACCCCAGGGGAGGGAAATAGGGAGACAGGACAGATAAAATTTATATCCAAGAAAACACCTTTAAATTCTAAAACCATTAACGGTCCATGCTAGCAAGGGCAGACTTCAGAGATAGCATAATGGATTCCCATGCCAGTTCTGATATATTTCTGGGAAAAGGAAACCTGTTGCATGAGAAAACACAGATCTACAATTACTTTTTCCCTTATTTGGAAATATTTGTCATTTAAAGGCTGCCATTACTATCAAAGAGCAGAAGAAAAACCAAAAATCAGGCCCTCAATACAGAAATTAGACTGCCTTTATTTGTTCTCTAACCTATTTGGTACACATCTCATTTTCATTCTCTTTCATTCTCAAAATGACTTTTCATTCATGATGTTAAAAAATATTTCTATGAAAAAAAGAAAAGCTCATATTTCTCATATTATCTTTTAATTTCAATACTGAAGCACTACAAAGAAAAACAAAAGGCTAGGAATTCTTAACAGATTAATGAAAAAAAAAAAAGAGAATTGGTCTAATTTTTAGTGTTTACTATATAATAGAGTCACAAACCCTTCCACTAAGAAAAGAACACAAAAGAAATTTATTTGCTTTCCAGATTAGTTTTGTCTTCTTAGAGTTTATCTTCAGAAAAACATAGGCAGCCTCATGCTAATGACACTTAAGATGGGACTCTGAAGAAGTAGGACATTCAACAGAAGTTGAGACATTACTAAAAACCCAGAATTTCCAGTCTCCCATTCCATCCTTTTCCAAGGAGATTCCCAATTTGCTTCAAAGTGGGACTTTTTGTCACACTGCCTCAGCTGGAGGCAGATTAGAAACTTTATGTGCCCCATGATCCTTAGAAATCTTCTTTTCAACTCTTCTCCTGCAGCAGTTGCACTGAAGAGACTTAAGATTCCTTTATAACTACAACACACAAATGCTGGGAAGTCAGAAGGTATTTAGCCTGAAGAATCAGCAGATATCCTTAATAAAACATATAATCAAGATTCAGATATAAATGTATTCCCATTTGATTCCTGGTCTTCTTTAATACAGTGATTCAGTGATTTCCCTGAAAGAGGTGTTTATTTAAAGTGAAGATCCAAGATAAAAGGAAATTCAATGCAAATTTGTAATCAATAAATAGCAATATTCATTGCAATCAACAAATAGCAATATTGATTGCTATTTAAAAAAAAATTTTTCTTTTTTTCTTGGTTTCACCAAAAACCATAGTATTTTCCACTGGTAGGCCCTGGAAATGAAGTAAGAAGTACAGAGAAGCAACTAAATCAAACTGATATGATATGAACTAATAGTGGGACATGGTATTCCACTGCTGACAGGAGGAATTCAAGAGACACCAGTGTAACAATTATGCAAATAGTGGTTTAAATATTTATTTAGTACTGCCAATAACAGGAGGAGAACTTTTTTCCAGCTAAGGAAAATGGTGTCTGAAAGGCATGTGAACCTGTGAACACAAAGTAATTCTGGTAATTGTTCACATTGCAGTGGTAACAGTAATCAATTATTCCTGTTTGTAAAGAATCCTTCCATAATCTGGTCTCTCCTCACAGTAAGATCTATAGCAGCTGAACTCCAAACCATCGATTAGATTGTTTTGGTCTCTTAGGTGACTTACTAAGTATCAAGAACCTGTAGAAGCTGCATAGAGGATATATAGAAAGTGCATAGTAATGCCTTTGCCACTGATGACTGAAGACTCCCCAGGAAGGACTAATATTCTGCAGTCAGAACACTTGACTTGTCAAACAGATTTATTCAGCTTTGTCCAAGACAGATGAAAATAATACAAAACCAGAAGCATATCAAGTTATCATGAGAAAATGTATGTCAATATCCAGGAAAGAACAGAAAGACAGAGAAACCATCAACATCCAAACGCCCATGGGATTTGTGGACTAACAGAAGAAAACCACCACAACAATTTCAGCTATTTGATAGGCATCCTTACCTGCAGAAGACAAACAATGAAGCAATCAAGAGGATATCTGGCAGGAAGAAGGTTAATTCAGTGTTCCAAATAACAATAGTGTGTTTTTCTGCCAGCTGACAGGGAAGTAGCACAACCTTGCACACTGAAGTGGTAAGAACCAATTGGTGTGTCTTATGCTAAAATACCTCAATCTTCAATAATTTGCAAGTAACAAGTGCACCAAAAAGGTATTTGGAACTTCAAAAGTTATCCTTTCACAATTCACTGTTTTTCTACTGCGCATAATAAATTCTATAATAAGCTCTATTTTAATCCTAGAATCTACAACACAATCTGTTTTCCTAGCAATGTTTCCTAGGCAAAGAAGCAATGAACAGACATGCTGCATTGCTAGCTTCAGATCTGATAATAATTGACTTCTGGGGCCTGTTCTCTATAGTTAAATATGTAGAAAATAACACTTGGAGGAAAACACTAAGGCAAGATGATTCATGTCCCTGAAAAGTGTCCTTCAACATACTTAAATATTTATTCCCTACCAGACTTAATTTCCCAAGTGACTCTTTTTTCCTGATTTTAAGGTAGCATTAATAGGGCTTTTTTATGTTTTAAACCAAGAAATCTCTTTGACCAATTGGAAAAAGTTTGGCCAGTATTCTCTCAAGAGGTTGGCAACAATGATTACCTTTATTACAAAAGTATTCCACTTCTTCACAGCTCAGATTTTCAGGCTCAAACTCTGCAGAAAAGCTTTCCTCCAATGGAAAGTCTTCTTTTGAGACAGTATCATTTTCCTCAGACAGGCACTCTTCTTCTTCATCCTCAGTAGCGTCTTCAAGGGGCCCTTAAAAAAGAATCAGGGACACTGTGGCAAAACCATCTAACAGGACAATGTGAAATAAAACCTTAGTGAACTTTTAACTGGCATTCTTTAGCTAGTTTTTCCTTCCACAGCTGTGTTCAGCACTTATTAGAATTGGACAAATAACATTTTATGAAAATTGAAATTGAAAGTGACTTTTCCTGATTACTTCAAATCAGAATATGCAAAGTGTCATTAATAATATGTATTAATAATATTCACACATGGGGTTTTTCATTATTCATTGGGTTCTACTATTAAACACAGACAGCTGTAACAGCTGAAATCAAAGCTGTATTTGTAAAATGACATAAACAGTGAAGAGCTTTCTCTTGTTTGTTAGTGATTGTTTTTGATGCTGAATTACAGTACTTAAAATGTTCCTTTACAAGCTTTGTTCATCAAATTAAAAGTCCTGACAACAGTGAAATACTACAAAGGTTTTGACAGCACAAACTTCAGCTTATTCTGCTATTTTGCTTCAACCAGCCCCTAATGGTATCCATGATCATTCATGCCAGACTCTTTAAAAGATTCCCAGTCAATGGACAGGACTCAAGAGACTATTTATTCATTTCACAGAGGCCAAACAAATGTCCTGGTAAACTGCCAGCCCAGGGCTACCAAAACATCAATGAATTACAGAAACAGGGCATGAGGTGGAATTTGAAATGGTAATCTGAGGTCTTTGACTTTTCTCCTAGTTACCTAGAGATACTACTGCCATAGTAGTGGCACTGTGTGGTGCTCTCCTCTCGAAGAGACAGCACCACACAGATTATTACACGTAATGCCAAGGTTACCAGTTAGAATGTACTCAAAAATTAAAATCTTTCTTATATACACACACTTCAAAATATTCATTGCTTAATAGTAAGTATTTTCTAAAGACTCTCTTGTGCAGGATGTAGAATTTCACCCTAGATTTGAATAGAGATTTGAAATAACTGAAAATATTTAATTTAACAAAGATTTTATTAAATGTCAGTATGTTTCAAAATCCATCTTAAGACTGGATTTCAAAAGAGAGATTTCATTATACATGGTTGAGGCTTGAAAAAAATTATGTATTTCACTCTCCAATGAAAGCACAGCCTCATTTATAATTGACTGGGTATTTCTTCTTCAAAATGAAAGCGAGCTAGCTAATGAAAAAAAATGTGATTTGTATTTATATGATAGTTTTATGGTATTAAATACACTATTCCTATATAATCTATCATGCTGAGATACAATACATAAATGATTCTGTTGTGTTCAATTAAAAGGAAGGAATAAATTTTTAAAGAAATCAAATATTGACTACACTCTAATATTATGCAATTTATTACAAACCAGTGACTACCTACATTTATTAAAACAGCAAAATTCACTTTAGGCCAGGTTGTGTAATTCTTGCTTCAGAGGAATATGATGGTTACTTTTTATTGAAATTGATTGAGATTCCCAGCTGGGATTCCATAAATTAATATAGCTTACTATCTTTCATGGAAATATGACTCTCTGTGCCAGCTGAGAATCTGACCAAATGAGCCCACTTTTGTAGACACATACTTGCCAACAGTAGCTGTCATTCAACAATATAGCTCCTAAAATAAGGAGCTATTATTATGGCTGAAGAAATAAAGATTCTCCCTATCAAAGTATCCATTACTGTTAATTGCACCTTCCAGCCATGCTGGGAAAAAATCCAGCAACTGCATATGCAGAGGGAATGAAGAGTGGCTATGGCAGTGTACAGAGAACAAAGCCCGAGCACACGCTGGAGCAGTGCGCTGCAGCTGAACATGGGCACTCCAGGCACCTTACGTGTGTCCAGGTTCCAGGAAAGGAAAGCACAGTGGGTTCTGCAAAAATTATCAGAAATAATACTCAAATTTCGTTTTATTATTAATATGTGACGTTGTCTGTAGAGTCATTTACTGGTGTGTACTCCTAGTAATGCCTAGATAAATAAACTAAAAAAAAAAATGATATTCTAGGGAAATGTAAGTTTTTGCCACATATAAAAATGTATTAATACCATATTCTGCATAATTTCAAGTGCACCTATAAGCCTAATAAATTTTCCAAGTATTTTAAATCTGAGGAAAAAATTTAAACTTCAGCCAACATTATCAGTGAAAGTCGATTTCCTGCTGAATGACTAGCTCTTTGTTATTGACTTTCACAATGTGTCTTACCAAATACAGCAAAAGCAATTTACCTGCAAGTAATCCAATTGGCATGTATACACGACATTTAGGTCTGTTTCTAGATGTTAAACCAGTTTGTTTGATCAGGTACCCAATACGTAATCAGCAAGCTAATCATCACTGTATGTTAATTAGAAAAAGAACAGAAATGCAGTTGCTACGCTTACATTTGCAGCAGTCATGGAAATACACCTTATAATTTCCATTGACACTCTTTCCAAGAAAGGAGAAGAAATACAACGCACACACCAGCTCCACAGTGCTGGTTCAAACCCCTGTCATTTTGTGGGCCAGGACTTTATTTTTTAAATCAATCTTAGACTAGGAAAAATACTGACTAATGCCACTATTGATATATCCTATGTACAAAGAGGTATGTAACATTTCCTAAAGCTACACGTCCAAGCATTTGCAAACATAAATGTAAACGTTGTCACATCCCAAGGAGATCAGAGGTGTGCATGCCCCTACACCAGGCTTTGCCTTGCGTGTGCAGCCCACGTACAAAACCCAGTGAAGTTTATCCAGGCACACACAGGCACACATCAGAGCTTTACCTAACTGGAACCAGAGCCTGCGCCCCAAACACCAGCAACTACAATCACTGAAGTTGGAGGATCCATGCATAAATATTTTTCTAGGTTTCAGGCAGCTGCTGCCTTGTCTAATTCACCCATCTACAACCTGATCTTTGGGACAAAATCTGTCTTATGCATGTTGAGCTGTCTTTCATTTTTCAAATGTCAAAATACATTCAGTTCGTGCCCAGAGCTGGTACACTGTAACTGATAACTTAACTGAAGAGTAAGGTTTTGTACAACGTGAATAAGACCAACTCCCAAGAATAAGATCAAAATTAAGTATTTCTCAGTTCCTTGTTTCATGGGAACTCAAAATTGATGATTTCTGTGGATATTTTTGATTATCACTCAAACATACATTACAAGGAAATATAGAGTAAAATCTCTGTTCTTGACTACTTTATCTAATTACTTACACATAAACAGACAATAAACAAAAATGAATTTTCAGAATCTCACAATAAAGAGCATATGCAACTAAATATTCTTGACAAATGCAAAAACATTAACTATGCAGGCTTATGTTTGTCTGATTTGGTCATTTCGGTGCCAGCAAAAACCTCTAGCTGGTACCAGTAAATTACATCAGCTAGAGAACTAAGAATTTATCTGTTTCAAAGACTTATAGGTAGGTTATCAATATTGACTAGCTCCTCTGTCTAGGGAACAACCTGCAAAAAAGCTACTGCAACTTTTTACCTGATTCAAAATACTTAAAACTACTGGGTCATATAGACAAAAATAAAAGTGTTTTAAAACCATAGAGTTCCTTTCAACTGTTTTCTGTGATAGTGCTTTTTTTCCCCCAGCTGTTATTATGTTGATATATTACCTTCAACAGTCCAAATATAGGTTAATCAGTTACTTTAATACCATGCTTTACTTTCTGCATTTCTTTTAAATTGTTGATTTAATTTAATATTATTACTCCCATTACTTAAACTAATCATGTTATTAGGTACATGTGGCAAAACATTTACTGTGTCTACTTTTATTTCAGCTGGACCAGGGGTAAGGCCCCATCCTCTTCTGCTGAAAAATCCTTTCAATAACTGCTGATTAAGTGTCACTTTAAAGCCAGTAGCCATAATGACAGAGCAATGAAAATCCAAAAATTGCTACTACTGAAATTCATCTGAGTGTCACAGTGATCTGACAACAAACAGCTCTGAGATATGATTAGACTCTTTAATAATTAAAGCACTAAAATTTCAAACTTAAGTGGTTCGAGAATTTAGATGAATAGTTAATCCCAGAGATAGTCTAGATGTTTGTCTTCTCATTTCGGCAATTCTTTTTCTATTAGCAGTTCGTAAAAGAATGTGATGCAATATAAGGGGAGGTGATTCTGAAATGCTTCAGATTAGCTAGATAATGATGAATAGTTAAGAATTCCCAATTGCACTAGGTAAAACCTCAATTTCTAATCTTAAATGGGCATACTTTAATTTGAGGCAAATTAAGTCTCTATTAACTCATTCTGTATTTTGCATGAAGCCCTGAAATAAACTTTTTCCTTTACAAAATGAGTAACTAATCATGTTGTACACAACAGAGGATTTAGAGGGGTCGAGTAGTTTACTTACTCACTTGGTACTTACTCCTGTTCATGAATATTTATTGATAGGAACCCAAATTTCAACTCTTTTTGCAAACTTCAGAGGTAAACAAGACACGGTAGAAAACAGTACAGCTAGTGACAGCAATGAAATAGTCAATGTGGTAGAAATCTGTATGGCTTAGCAGACACAGTAGTCCACTTTGAGAAACCACCACATATAATTTGATACAAATAACAGTATCCACTGAGGAGAGGCTGACGAATGAGCTGCATGTGCCTTCATGGAGAAAATTACTTCTGATTGAGGCCACTTGCCAGCACAGTGTGGGGAAATCTGAGCTGTGCTCCCTAATTTGTACCAGATTTACAGGCACTCAAGGACATATTTTTTAGCACTATTATTAAATACTAAATAAATAAATATTCCTAAAATATCATATACTATAATGTAAATGCAAACATACAGATGCAAGCACACAAAGATAGCTAGCTAAGGGGCAATCTCAACACAGTGAGTAACAGATGCAACCTCAGCACTTAAAAGGACAGGCCACAACTAAAAAAACAAAACCAGCACTGCAACAATTTTAATATAACATAAGAGTGTGAGAATAAACCATCAAAAAAGGATTTACATTCACTTAACAAAAGACACTTTTGCTACAATAAACACTCCTCTTAACACAAATTTGAGCATCAAATCCTTTGAGCACATTAGTCCTGATACATCAATGCTTGACTCCAGTTTTATGGTACTATAACTGTAATGAAATAATTGAAATTCAATAACACTAAACTGGTAAGTTCTGTAATAATTTCTCATAGTCAAATTCATCAGACTTCACCCTAATGAAACCACTTAAATGCATGCTCAAATTAAGCATGTGCTTAATATGCTTTTCTATCCAGTGTTTTGCACTTAAATGCATGTATCCTATAGCAGAAAAGTATTGTTGAAATAATTATCTCATGAAAATGGAAGTGGTTAGCTTCCTTCTCACCTACCAATATTCTTCTACATTCCCACAGCAGCAACATAAATCAGAGCTCGTAACAAATTAAGAATGCCTCAGAAAGCCTACAATACTTGACGGTGAGTGGCTGGGGAGAGGTTAATGAGCATAATTAGTAGTAGCAGCATTAAATAGTAACAACTTCAATAAATCAGAAGCCTGAAATTCACTGGATCAACATCAGACATTTTGCGTGTTCTGTGGGATCCATTCAGTATTTCCCAGGAAAACATGCTGCCACATACAGATTATCCTTAGCTTAAGGTAAGACCTAGGTATGTGATGCTCTCTGATTACAGAGGGAAAAGCTTCAGAAAAAACAATCAATTTATCTCCACTTTCAACACGAACATTTCCTTCCAAGTAGAAACGATTACATAAGACAAGAAGCAGGCAAACACTTCCTATTAATTCACACTGTAGGGAATTTTTTTCTAAAAATTCTGTCAGGAATACTAAAAATAAAAGAGAGGGTTCAATTTATTTCATTTTAATTATGGCAATGGGACTGAAGACACCATACGATAACTCAGAGTTCTCTTCCTCTTGGGAAGTTTTACATACAGGACTTCCTTAGAGACTTCTTCGTCCTCTTTGGTCCATTGAGTTTATTAGTTATTTATCTAACTCAATTATTTCTGTCATTCCTATTACATTTTGAGCTATACTTAAGAAATGCAGAGTACACAGTGTGTTGTGAGCACATTGAACCTCCCCAATCAGTTTAGGAAATTGGCTGAACTTGAGAACTTTTGTCCAGATTTGAAGATTGCTCCAATTTGTAAGCAATTCCTTACATCTTCATTGGGGCATCCACGCAGAATGAACCATTTCTTACTTTCAGACTGGGTGAGATTATATGACCATGATTCAGTGACGAACTTCATAGATGGAAAGGAAAAGAAATGTTTTTTGGACCCTATAAATCTATACCAACCTGATGTAACTGAGCTTAACAGCAAGAAAAAGGTATAAAAGTATATTTCTGTAGGGACAAAAAAACTTATTTTTAGACATGTAAGTTCTTCCTTCAGCCACTCACTTTTAACGTAAGTTGCATCAGGGGATCTGGTAGGAAGGAAACATTTTTATTAATTTTCCCCTTATCAGTAAGAAGAATGCTGATTTTTTTTTTTTTTTTCATTTACGTTCCTTGCCTGCAGGTAGCAGACCAAGAAAATCATATAGCAGAATTTTTTCCTTTTGATTAATTTCTTTCCATGTGTTATGTTATTTCTTATATATAATTGATTTCAGGTTTTGCTTGTAGCTGTACATCTTTTTATATCTGTACCTACTGCCTTCCTTCAATCAAGAAAGTTGAAGGAAATTACCTGAATTTTGTTAAGTTTATTAAAAAAGGAGCTCTGTGAATATTTAAATTGAGTTTTGAAATGGTAATACAAGAAAGATATTAGAGAATTTTAATAGTAGGTTCAATTTGACCCACAGACTATTGTAGAAAGGGTCAAATTTTATTCAAATTATTTCTTTACAAAAAAAAAAATGAACCCTTTGATTTTATTAAAGTAGATTAATATTCTTCACTGCTAGGTCTTTTGGCACTTCGGTGCACGACAGCATTAACTGTGCTTGTATATGAACTTTTCAAAGACCTTTAAATGTTCCAGTAATTTGGAACTTCACTTTCATTTATCCTCTTGTCTTCTTTTCTCTTACCATTATCCAAGAGGCCACAACAAAATGACAGTGTCCATGGTCAGTTTGCTCTTAGAGCCAAGGCTAGAATATTTCCAGTCAATAAAAGTGAAATGATGAAAAAGGAACCATTGAAAATATGCTTAGGGAGACATTAATTTCAAAAAATAGTGTGCAAGTGCACACAGAACATGAACTGCAAGACCTTTGCAGTTAAATATCAGACCTCCGTTTTCAAGCAGGGGCTCATGCCAAAATACATGTCTTAATTCTACCTACACTTGTAACAGCTGCACAGCAGATGCTCCACAGCAGATGCTGTTCCGTGTGTTTCTGGTGATACAAGGGGAGAAAAGGAAGAACAAAGGGGACAGGATGAGTACTGTGACTCAGCACCCTACAAAAATCACAGCAGCAACAAAGAACTACCACAGTGCCAGAGTGCACCAATTTCCAATTTTACTGAAGGGAATTTTTAACTAAAGCAAACAGCAAGCTGGCCATAAAGTTCTCAGAGATGCATTTGTGATCCTTTTAGATAACTTTTCATGTTAGGAATAATTTTACAATGGTAGTTTATTGGTGGTTTTCTTAAATTTTACAGAGTAAAAAAGGAAGATTTCCTGCTTCCTTACACAGAAATATTATGCCTGAAGCATTTTTTCCCTGAATTATGACATATTTTGCCATTTTTAAATCCATCATTTATTTCTGTATGATTCCCATCTGCTAAATTTTACAAAACAAATTTTGAAACTACTGGCAATCTGATTCAAAATACTGGCAATATCATCTGCCCCATGATACACAGCTCCTTTTCATGAAAATATTTTCCAGTTCTAGTGTATTGCTTTAGCTAGATAAGTATGATGATAATGTTTAAACTTACAGACTTAAAAAAAATTAGAATAAGAAAGCACCACTTGTGTAAGAAGATGGCTTGTTGATTCTGTGTCCTTCCCTAAAATTAAATGCAAAAATGTAAAAAGGGTAAGTTATAACTTTTTTCTTAACATGTTCATAATGTTTTCTACAGGTATTTTAAGATTTGACATTTACCTTTCTAACAAAGAAAAATCCCTCATCTTGCATCTTACAACAAAGTAGATAAAAATTAAAGGTGCAGTTTTAGAACAATACCCAGACTCTCTTTTAAGTTTGTTGTACTACTATAGGGTTTTTTTAAAACTCAACCGAAGAGAGCAGGGAATAGACACATTTACACCAACCAATCTACACCAATACCTGTCATATAATATCCATGGTATGCTGCTCTAAACAGTCCAGGTAAATCCTCTGAGGATTCAGGATCCAAAAATTTTCAGTAAATCCTTTCTTCCAGTCACAGCAAACTGTGATACTGGTAAGTAAGAGGACTTTCTTTCCATGACTCAATCTCACCATTCAGAATTTCAGCCATGTAGGTAACACACTGCCCACTACCCAGGACACCTTTCTCTACAGCCCATCTCCTTCACCACATACAGCAAAGCAGTTTCAAGCATCATACCCCAAATAGGATGAATTTTATCTTACACACAGCCAAGTGATATTTGGAGCTGAAAGCTTTTCAGAGCCATGAGGACAGCAAAAGTTCACTGCTTCCAACGCCAGCGCTGCCCTTACCTCAAATCCAGGACTTCACTGGCAATCATACGGGTAGTGAGTGACACATACTGGTACTTGCTAATCACTGTTCTCCCTCACCTGCTGGAGGGAAAAATGTGATGCAAGTAGGAGCACTTTGAAGCCACTAATGATGCTGCTGCAGTGTATTTAATGGCCAGCATGTTAGCTACGATGAAAGAGGAACCTCACATCAAGTACATTAAGGGATCAGAGGAATACATACTCATTACTCGCTGTAATTTTACATCCCCAGTTTCAAGACAAAATACTCACATTTTTCTCATCCAGCAAAGACACACTACTGCTGTAGAAAATAAAGGGGGTCTTTTTTCTTCTGTTTATTTAATATTTTCTAAGTTTGTATGTAACTGCAGATAATTCCTGTTCATCTTTTGTTTCTAGCTGCATTTCCTCAGATGGAAACTGGTCTCTCATCTCTGTACATCATCATGCAATTAAATCAAAAAAGCAGAAAAAAGGAATCTGGACTTTTTACGTCCAGAAATCAGTAGTGAACCCATGACTTCTCTCTCCGGTTACTATTTCTCTTCAAATTACTATTGCTTTTTTTCCCCCTGTGTCTTTTTCTTATATAAGTGAAACACAGACTACTGCAGAAAAAGCCCCCGAAGACAGCCCAAATTCAATCTCTAGTAACACGACCAAAGTTACAAGGATTGTATGTAGAATTCAGTGCCAGTTGGGCTAGACCACAATACAAAGCCAGCACACCTAAACTGATTCATAACACAACAACACAATTAAAGGAGAAACTTTGAAACACAGCAGGTGACATAACAGACACACTTGGATAAAACTACCATGCTTTATGTGACTGCCAGT
Source organism: Onychostruthus taczanowskii (assembly GCF_017590055.1). Classification (NCBI taxonomy): domain Eukaryota; kingdom Metazoa; phylum Chordata; class Aves; order Passeriformes; family Passeridae; genus Onychostruthus; species Onychostruthus taczanowskii. Next base: position 23,449,449 of record NW_024501459.1, on the reverse strand, counting down.
TCTATTGTATCAGTAAAGAGAAGCTGAGAAGTTAGGAATTAACTAAACCACAAACTTCATGATCTTTGTCTCACAGACATGTATGAGAATGCATGGTAATTTAATTTCTAGAGGTTCTTTTAATTTGACAATAATATGACCTATTAAAGCAGGTTCACTTGCTCAGGGTTGTGTCCACGGGGTTTTGAATATCTACAGAGAAGGGGACTCCACAATCTCTCTGGCAGCCTGTTTCAGAGCTCAGTCATCTACAAAGTAAAGCTGTTTTTCTTCACATTTAGATGAAACTTCCTGGGTTTCAGTTGATGCCCTTTTTGCTCCTTATCCTGTCACTGGGCACCACTGAACAGTAAGGCCCCATCCTCTCAACAGCCACCCTTAAGATATTTGTATGCTTTGAAAGGATTCCCCTCTGTCTTCCCTTCTCCAGTGTAACAAGCCCAGCTCACTCAGCCTTTCCCCATAAATGAGGAGCTCCAGTCCCCTCAGCATCTCCATAGCCCTCCTAGTGGACCCTCTCCATTTGTTCTTTGTCTTTCCTGATCAGTGAGTCTAGAGCTGGACCTAGCACTCCAGATGTGCCCCGCTAGGGCCGAGCAGAGAGGCAGGATCACCTCCTTCAACCTGCTGGCCATGCTCGCTCTTCCTGATGCACGCCAGGTCATCCTTGGCCTTCGTGGCCACAGGGGCACTGCTGGCTCACGGAGAGCTTGTGCTTCACCAGGACTCCCAGGTCCTTTTCCCACAGAGCTGCCTTCCAGCAGATCAGCCCCCATCCTGTACAGGTGCAGGGGGCTGTTCCTCCTCAGGTGCAGGACCCTGTGCCTGTCCTTGCGGAACTGCATTAGGCGTCTCTTCACCCAGCTCCAGCCTGCCCACGTCCCACTGAATGGCAGCACAGACTTCAGATTTATCAGCCACTCCTCCCAGTTTTGTATTGTCAGCAAACTTGCTGAGAGTACACTTAGATTCTTAGAGCCTTGAATTTTAAATACCTACAGAGGATTTGCTATTTTTAATCCCATCATGGGAGTTTACTGATATGCAGAACAAAACGGAAGGGTCTCAAATTAGAACTAAATCCTTAGATCAGACTGTAAAATAAATCAGATTGTAAGTTAAAACTAATCTAGTATATTAAAAAAAATAATAATCTGAAAAAAAATCAGGTAGAATAAAATTATTCTATTTGTATCTATTTATTCTATGCTGTATTTAGCCACAACAAGCGAAAAATTGGGCACTAGCAGAGTCTGTCCCATGTACAACAATACCTACCTGAGGACCCAGAGCAAAGAAATATTAATGCATAATTTTTTTTTTTTTCCTGTGGATATTCAGATCTCATTTTTCCCACTAATTGGTCATTTATGATTAGTTACAATAACAGTTGGTGTAATTTACTGTAATGTATGTAAGGGTGAAATATTAAGGGTGCATTTTGTGTGGGTTTTTTTAAGATTCATCAAAGAATTAGAGTATTACAGCACTTATAATGTAAACAAAAATATAATGGACAATTAATCTTCATCTTACAAATCTTACATATACATCTTACAAACACTATGAAAAAACCTTGACTTTCATCATCACATCTCAGGAATATAATTTAATGACACCAGAGTCTAGGTCACATATAGAGTGGGATTTATGGAATGACAAAACTTATATATCATTTAAAGTTATTTATCTTTATACATTCATGTATATAAACCCCAAAATACAAATAAGCAAACTAAATATTTTAAAATAAATTAGAAATGCATGTTATAATGTACTTGAGTTCTTTAACATCTTGCTCACTTTTTTGCTATTTTAATTTGATTCCTCACTGGTAGGAATTGCAAGGTTGCACAAATACATTGTATGTCCCCTAGAGCTGGCATAACCTGCTGGTTTTCTGAGTTAATCACTAATTAATAATTTGAAAACAGAAAGTCATTATGTCATTTCCAGGCAATGAGCTTTTAAATGGTGCATGTTATGTCCTAGCCTTTTCAGTAAGGAAAAGTTTTTTCCTCTGGAAACCAGATGGCTGGTAAGTGTTATTATGAGACTATGCAAATCTCAAAGCAATAAGCATGAAATCAAAACAAGAATTCATTCTTCTCTCCTCTTATCATGATTGTTATTTTGCTGAACCAACTTATGGAATAATACAATTGGATGCTTTGGCAAGGATGAGTTGATAACCCATCTCCTCTTTCTTTTTTTCACAGAAAATAAATAGTTCTGAAAACATTTTTTGGCCATACTTTTAACCTTCCTAATATCTTGTTCTCCATGCCAAATTCAAATGAGGTAATCTTATTCCAGGCTAAGTCTTCTCAGTAAACTTAGTCACTTGCAAAGTTTACTGGCTTTACTACTAATATAATTTGATTATCAAAAAAATCCTTGACTGGCTTATGTTTTGGATTAGCCAATTTTTTCCTGTTAGGAATGAAATCCAGAAGAGTTATTTGTTATTTTCTATCACTTAAAGGTGTAAACACCTGTATGTTCATGAAAGTGCCAGCTCCACTCTACAACTAAAACTCTGCACTTCAAATAAGGTTTTCAAAGTTCAACTAATAGAGCTGTATCACTTTGCAGCATTCTATTCTACAAGATTTACAGAATACTCTGAAAAAAATCTTAAACTTCTATGGTTGGCCAAAAGGAAAACTAAGAAAGTGAATATGAAATATTGATTTCCAAAGTAAATAGGCTTCTAAATATTTAGAAGTACCTTAACTGATGAAACACACACTTATACAAAAATTCCCACAGAGCTAAATACTTTGAAAAGGTCTGGTATAGGAAGACACTGTATTAAAAAAAAAAAAAAAAAAAAAAAAAAAAAAAGTTGGAACATTATTCTATATGTCTTAATTCTATATTTCATTCTTTTGTTTTTATTAATCCTTGACATATTCATTGCTAATGAATTTTAGCAGTGAATTTCATAATTCATAATTTCATATTTTAAATCCTTACACACAGTATAACTTATGAAAACATTTCAGTATTCTTACAACATTATGTTTTCTGTCTTTATTAAGATGTTGAAACATTTCTAGCTACTGTAAGGTTTTGTCATTTTATGACACAAGAAAGAGTAGTTACAATTATGTAAAATTGCTATTGGTTTATCATGAAATATTGTCAAAATATTACTAAAGAATTAATCCACAAAATAAACTCTTTTCCCCAAAAGACTTATTGACTAATGTAGTTCCCTTTAATGAAAAATAAAATCATATTTTTCAAAGTATCCTTCAGTAAATAATTGCCCTTTTAAAAATCTCTTGCATAGTTACTAACGTATCTCTCTGATCTGAGTGACCCTGTGTGAATGGGAACTTGGACAAGATGACTTCCAGAGGTCTCTTCCAACCTCAAACATTCTGTGATTCATTGTTAATATCATGAGGTGCTGCACATTTTCTCATACTATCTTACAGGATCTAAAACCAGTAGAACTCTCTGGAGTACTCTAGTATATTCTAGGCTTCCAACCACAGCATCAAACAGACTTAAAGGATGCAAACATAAGAATATCCTTGAATTCCTCCAAAACTATCAAACCAAGAACAAGTGCTCTAGTGAGATTTTAATTAGATGCAGGGCTTAGCCCCATTCATAGCACTGAGGCAACAGCTGCAAGGATCCACGAAGGCAATCAACACTTCCTGCATCTGGGTCTTGGAGAGTTTCACTGTATGTCAGACAAGCTCTTCACTCCATCATCCCCTTGGTTTTAAACCATAATGGCATTTCTCCTGTCTGCTGCTGCTCTACCCTAAGCTTGTGAAAAATTGCACACACTCTTCCCATTCTTCATCCATGCAAAAGCACATGGCATAGTATGTTTAGCAATCACACAAAATCCAATGCAGTATTTTGTTTAATGTCACACACTGTATTCATAGCAGAATAATGCTTAGTCAATCAAAGCTGGTACCACTTAGCTTGGCCTGTGGGAAAGCCAATCATACCATGCCACTTCTGCCCTGCAAACACAGAACTGATGCTCTGCTATTATCATACTTTGCCTGTTTCAGTTTTAAAGATCAAGATGCTGGTTTTGCACATCTTCCTCAAAACAACTGTTCTTTAATGGAAAAAGAAGTCAGAGCATTTTGCCTAATGCTCATAGGAAAACTTTTCAGTTTCAATTTATCCCTCTTCATTATAACTCTTCTAAAGACACATTTTTTCAGATGTTTATACCTTCAAATACTAACAGCCTTTTGTCATGACCCTTTAAATTATTACCTTACTAAAAGGCAAACGTTCTTACAATTTAATCATCCTCACACACTGTGGTCTAAGAGTTACTCAGATATTTCACTTCTTGATCCTCTGAGCACCCTCCTCTGTTCTTCCTTACATCTTCCAGTACTAAGGTGAGTAGAACTGAATATAGCATAAATTTGGCATATAGTTTCTGCTTTGTAGGAATCAAAAAGGCAAATGACAGGAAACATTACACGACACTGTCACACCTCAGAGTGCTCTGAAAAAAGAGCAGGAATCCATGACACTTCAGAATACAAGAAGTATCCAGGACTAAGGTAGGGGTTAAAGTGGATGTTACTCATTACAGACACACAGACAACAAAACTCAAGTGAGTTTTACTATTAAACAGGGTCAATTTAAAGTCTGCTTTTATAAGAAAGTTTAAAATATAATAGCAATATTAATAAAAATGGCTAGCCATGGTTAGTAATACAGAAGGAAACACCAAAAGGCAGCTCACTGCACTGCTTGTCACAGGCTGCACAACATTGTCATGCCATATGGTAACAAAAATTGTTCCAAAAATAATTAGATTTTCAAGATGGACATGTTTGTAGTAGAGACATTACTAAAATGTCTACAGTCTGCAACAATATGAAATGTCACCATGCATTGTATTACATTATACTGCTACTCCTGTGGGTGAAGATTGAGAGGAATTGTGGATTCTCTTCCCAGTTCACACCAGAGAACTTGAAAATATTTAAAGACTTGCAGCATAAGAAAACCAGACCATAGAATGGCAGGCTGAAGCAGACATGAATTTTTACAGATTTATAATTTTCTTCTATGCTTTGTTTTCCTCCTTCTCCTCTCTTTTGCCATCATTGCCACTCAACTGCTATCAAATACAGTAGTTCAATATACTTTAGTTTAGAACATTTTACAGGCAATTCATACATTATGACTACCAATAATATTAGATTATTATGTCAATACTACTGCAGAAACTATTGTTATCATACCACTTCCAACATGCAATTGCTATTTATTTAGCACAAGGCTGCTGGATATGGTTTTTTTCTTTTTATGCACCCTTTTGAGGGTTTTCTTGATGTCCTAGCAAAAGAAACACTCAGAAAAACATTTTTTTTTCTCATCATCACTATCCAGGCTTGAAATATCCTTAAGGGTTATTCTGTTGCCAGTTATTGTCCTCAGATGTCCTTCCAGTTTTCTCTGGCAAGCAATATCAAATTTCAGGAAGTTGCACACAATGCAAACCAAAGTATTTGTGCCTTCACCAAAACAGGTAATACCAGATGAAGGGATTGGCTTTGGTTTTTAACTTGGAAAAGAAAGCAACAGGGTGAGAGGGAAAGTTTTGATGAGAAATTTGAAGCAGTCTTCAAAAAAATAAGCACACTTTCTTCCCTGTTGCCAGACTCTCTCATGGTGCTCTCTTCCTCATGTCCTCTGCAGCTGTCCTCGTGACATTCACAAACCACTGTGCCTAGAACCAAATACTTTTCAAACCTCACACTTCATGGGGAACAGTCTTCCAATTATAAGATACAAAAAAAAAAAAAAAAGCCACATTTGGTTTAAGTCTCAGAATCAAATATAGAGTTAGGCAGAAGAGCCTGCTGCTGCTTGACTCTGAAGGGAGCACTTCGGTCTAGACCCGTACAGATGATTTATGACCACATACATGCAACACTACAGTACCAAGAAAATATAGTTTGTTAGAATTAAATACATAGAAAACTAGTGAGCATAGCAGATACATTAATGTCTTACTTCCAGTGAAAATTACCACTGGAACAAAAAAAAAAATATCCGGTGTTCATCCTAACTATCAAAATTCCTTTTCTTTGTAAAAGACTGGAAGAGAACATTTTGCACTTCTTGATCTGATCAGTGTTAAGCATGGCTATTTATAATTCAGGCAAATTCAAAATATACATTGATGTACTCAGACTAGCATGAAGAGTCCATTCCAGACTCAGAATCATCCAGGAGCGAGATCTGCTGCCAGTCTAAACATCTTTTTAAGAGAAAACTGCAGGCTCATCAAGATGACTAATTAACCTGCTAACTCCAGACTGAAATAATCTTCTTGTCAAGAATACAAGACCATTCAATGTAATAAAAGTTTGGTTCAAGACAAAAGTAATAGGAATATAAACAGGAATAACCTTCCTTCAGGTGGTTTCTTTTCTAGTACATAAGCACAGATAAGCTTCTTGCATGTCAAGGTTTCAGTCTGAAGAGGGACAGTAAGATCCCCTCATCAATGACTGTAGTTGACAGTCACCAAAATCACACACAAGTTCAAAGTTAGATCACTGCACACCTACACTGGTGTTTCTACCCACTTCAGCAATGACAAGTATGCCTACGATGAAGGTCCTTGTGCTGCAGTGAACAAAAGCAGGTCTCTGAAGTAAATAAAATACCTGTTGAACAGCCACTGGAAACTGTATGATAGATAAAGCCTTGTAAAGTCCCTTGGTAGGGGCTTCTCTCTTTTCGCAGAAGATTTTCAGATTTTCTTTCCTTCATGTCCCTTGCTTTTTTTTTTTTTTTTTCCCACTTTGTACTGATTCTTTAGCAGAATTTTTTTTTTAAATGCAAATATTTACTGTGCCATAACCTATATTGTTTCATGCCATACTGACTTCTGTGGAATGTTTTATTAAGTCATGGGAACAGCATTACCCAAAAGAAGAGACTAAACTGATTCTAGGAAGGTTTGTACATTGTTAGACTCATAAATACAAATTTGGAGTAATTTAAAAATCACTGAAAATATGAAAATAAATCCTAAGATCGATACTAACACTTCTAATTCATTACAAAGGTGAAAAGTATAATATTCTTCATTGTCAATAGAGGAAGTGTGGGGTTTAAGCACTAATTTCAGTTCCTTACTGTTCTGAGCCAGATGTGAATTCTTTGGGATCATAGGGTTAAAAACCAAAAACAAACAAAAAACACAGCCCCCCCCTTTCCTCCCCCCCGAAATAATTAAAGTCTTTCTCTCTTCAAAGGTGAATAAACTGAACCATTTTACCTTACAACATCATTTGGGCACTGAACTACATAAGATTTTTCCCAGTAGAAATGAAGCAACAGCTCTGTAGCCAAATTTCTAACTCTATCCTATGCACCACTGCAAGTGCTTTTCTTTGGTGGTGGGCAAATACTATATGCTGGCAGATGTTATGAAAGGAAATTCTTAGTTGAGGTTTCACAGAGAATAAGTTCTTCAAAGTTATGAAACCTATCCAGTAAAAATTAAGCCAATGAAGACTAAAATTTTATTTGAAAATTAAAATTTTGTATAAAATGTTAGTTCTCTACCTAAAACACCAATAGTTTATTTATTTCTTTCTGTTTAAGACAGTAAAATCTATAATCTGCTGTAATTTATAAACTATCATTTAAGTCTTCTTCTAATCTCTGAATCACAAAACCTTCTAATGCAAACAAGTATCTTAGAATTTTACAGCGAATATTCCTGCATGCGATGTGATTTCATTAGTGATCAAGAACAAGAAGCCAAGAAAAGGAAAACAAACTATAATCTGTGTTTTGAGGGAACATCAGGCACTTTCTAAGGGAGGGCACACACAGTTCTGCATAAGAGTTGCACCACTCCTGAAATATCCATAAGTCACTTTTTGCTATAGAAACCACTGCTTTGAATTACCTACCTTACTAAATAAATAAATTTTCTATTTTCCCAACAAGTTGTTTAAGAATCTCACATCAGCTTGTACCTTCTAGCAGCCTCTCTTTCGTTCAACCTTACCAAAACCATTGCTGAAGAGGACAGTCTGCTCTGAACAAATGCAAACCACCCCTAATAATTCTGTTGTAATTATATTCAGTATATCCCTTGAAATATTTATGTTTACAACCATCATGCCAGGGAATGAAAATCCAGACAGAGCAAGAGGTTGAATTCAGGAGAAAAGGAAAATACCCCTGTGATTAAAGACTATGCATCTATGGTGTCTTCTGTTTCCACAGAAAACTGACTTTTGGTATAGTATTAGTTGTAGTCTTGAGGTGGGTGTTTTAAGATCAGAATAATAATGTCTACTCCATCAAAAAAACCATAAACTTCATTTCAGAGACCTAGGCATTTCATTCCTATGTGTTTTCCTACTGTAATTAATAATATTAAGCAAAAACTTTAAAATATAAGAGATCCAACCAGAATCAAATTAATGTTCAAATTATGGATCAATTACCAATCTGCTCTAACTCACAAATAACGAAAAGTGCAATTCACACAATATCCTCTCATAATCTGACTTCCCTGACTGGGCTTTCCACAGGAAACTTTAACCTTTAACACTTCATCTACAGGAGCAATAAAATAATTATCAAAAGATATTCACAGGAATAAAATTCAGAACTTCCTCAGGACCCAAGAGGAAATTTTATAATTCAGTTCTACAATACAGTTTTAGTCACTGCAACCTACAGAGAACTGGTGTATTAGTATTAATATCAATGAACCCACATGCATATTTTTTTACATACCGGCATACAATTACCACTGTTTGAACTGACTTTGGCTTATTTTATTTGCTGCAACTTAAATATTTAACCAGATATTATAGTTTAAAACACAGCATGCTGTTCATCTCTTGAAAAAATGCATACAAAATCCTGCTTATGGAACTGTGTTGGTCAATACACAACAATTTAATACAAGTTTTGCCACGTCTTCAGCCAAACAACTGCAGCTTGTAATTCCAGACTAAAGCTTGGATACACAGTAATGACATTCAGCTATATTTAAATCTATACTTTGAGCCAAGATTCTATCCTTCGAGGACAAGTCTCACTTCGGGAAATCTAACATGGAAGAGGTAACCAGTGACACTAAAGTTTCACCTTTACATTTTCCTTGGCTTGTATTACTACATGATGCGCGGCAGCTGCAGTGAGTCAGCCACTTACACCTGGCTCCAGTACATGAAAACATTACGTACAAAATTTTCCATTAAAGTGCTATTAAACTCTAATTGTTAAATATGCTCTGTGTTCGTTATTAATCTGTTGCTTACAGAGGAATAGTGGAGTAGCCTATTTTTCCCTTCAGTCACATGACATTTTTTCAGGAAGTTTAAAGAAACAGAAAGGAAGTAAGTTCTTACAGTCATTGGTGGCCAATTCTGCTCTATCTTTTACTTGCTGTTTATTGCACTGTGTTTTAGGAGAAATCTTTTGGAGACAGGACGCCTACTTGGATTGCTCAATCATGGAATTATTTGTTTGTTGAAATATTCTGGTTATACATCACCTTCCTTTGAACAGCAAGTCTTCCCTTCAGTAAGTTCACTAGACCCATACAGAGGAATACAGCTTGTTACACTTTTGAAAAATCAACTCTAACTTACTATCAGTTCTACATGACCTTACAGAGCTAAAGCAGAATTCTTGGTATAGTAATAAGTATGATTGATCCAAAGCCCATAGGATTTAATTATAAGGTCTTGAGAGACACAGAAGCCAGTGTTCTCAGAGCTTCTCTCACACAGAACAAGATCTGTGCTCTGTGGATTACAGCAATGCTATCTGTTCATCTTTAAGCACAAGATGGATGTTCAGTTTGATGACAAGGCATTAGAAAGCATCATGAAGACATTACTACCAAGTGCGCTCCAGTGGGTACAACATATGCTACTGAGATACCAGAAATATGATGTAAGGATAAGATATTGCCCAGGGAAATCATTTACTGAAGGCAGATAAACAAAGCATGAAGTGTAAAACCCAATATAACACATTTGCTGTTGCAGAATAGTAGAAAGTCAACTAATGTAAAACAATGCCTCCGTTTCACTGATCTTTATTTCAAGAATGTACCAAAAAGGCTATGTTTTCAAAAGTAAAATGATTCCAGCTTCTTGTGTGACCAAATTTTAGCCACAATTGGAACAGTAATGGGACCCAAGAAATCTAGCAAAAACAGTTCTTGCCTCCTAATTAGTGTAGCCACTTGACACAGGGCAGATATATTCAGCTAAATCATTAATCTCAGCTGGGTCCCCCAAGGACTAAAGGCATAGTGTGTGCCTCAAGCTTCAGGACACCTCCACAGAGCTCAAAAGTAGTTCTGCAGTACTCACAAAGTACCCTGTCTTTCAAACTCAGTGTGAGAGTAATTTATTATCCTCTGAAGAAACGCAAGTCTCCTGCAGACTACGGGGAGGATGTGGCCCAAAATATTTCACACAGGGACTCAGAGTAACCTGCCAAGGCAGATACCTACATTTTTAGAACTCTGAAACCTGTACTTGGCATCTACAGTGCTCCAGTCCTTAAAAGGAACCATCTACTGATAATATTTGTACCATATTGTAAATGCTGAAAATTATTTTTAAAAAGATGAAAAAGAAAGAGCTGCCAATCTGTCAAAAACTTGGCAGGCACATAACACTGAATGAGAGAAGGCTTCATAGAAAGAACACATCTGGAGTGATATCTGTGCTTGCAGCTTCCCTGTAAACAACTCTTTTACTAAGTGATGGTTTTGCTTCAGAAATGGTATCCTTACCAATCCCACAGCCACAGAGCAACTTTGATCAATTAATGCTTTTAAGCACTCTGACAGTGGATATTACAAAAGTGCAAAGACCTATTATTACTTTCCACTTTGTGCCAGAAAATATCACCTAGTAGGAACAGAGTACAGAAAAATCCATAAATTACAGTTAAGTAAAAAAATTGACATCTTCCAACTATATGTTCATTCACCAACTTCAGAAACAATAGGTAGAGTATGTTTATGCTTGAGTAATATTTCCTGAAGTTTTAACAAGTGTGCTGAATCACACAATTGTAAATACTCATATTTATTACAACCAGACTTAACAGTAGCTGAAGCAGAGAAAGTATTTTCATTTACTTCAAATGCTGTTCAAAAACTTTGTTTCTATCAGAGTAAGAATAAACCACAATGGCCATGATAATAATCCAAACCAATAATAAGGTCACAAAATGATAGATCACACATATCTGATTGTTCAGCTGAGACCCTATATAAGGGATCAGCAAGCTTTTACCTGTTTAAAATTTTGTTCATCAGAGTCTACTCAATTTGCAGATACAATCATTTTACCATTTTTCTTCTGCAAAGTATCAAAGCAAGTTTGTCAGAATCATTGTCTCACCATTAATATTAAAGCTCTTCATTATCTCTTCTGACAGAACAGAGCAGTCATCGAACATCCTAGGGAAAATTCAAACTCATTCATGAAAGTCAGAAGCACATCAAATACCATGAGAACTGGACATAGTTTTCAAGACCAGTGAAAAAATTGTATTTTGGTCACTGTTCATGAAAGGACAGGAGCTACTGCTGACAACAACAAATGTTTGTCCCTTGTCTGCACTCAGCTTCACAATTCGGCCCAGAGGTGCTTGCTAAGCTCTGAAAGTGAAGAGTCCTAATCTACAATAAAGCCTGTCTATAAACACTGCCAGAGGAAGCAGTCAAGTTCTAGCCCTCTAGGTCAATGCACTTGATAGGTAAGCCCCACAAAATCTACCTATGGAAATTTACTGCTTGTCACAAAGTACCTGCTGATAAACTACGGTCCACTTAAGCTCAAAACATAAGCTGTAACTGCTGGGCTTCTTCATAAAACTTTAATTTAGGAAAAAAAGTGATCAAAGTTTTAATTTTAACTTTAGAAAAGTAAAGTATACCAGAATGCGTTACTGAGAATAAAACAGGACTTCTGTGGAGCAGCAGATCTTCCTAACTGCATAGTACAGAGAATGAAAAATTCTGTATCAAAATGACACCAGAAAAAGAAGGTAGAAACTATTTATTGAGGTCTCTGATCAGATGACTGAACATAGCACTTGTCTACCCAGTAGGCCAGTGTGAAAGGCATACCAACTCAGTTCACAAGTTAAAGATCAGCAGAGATGATCTCAAGTAAAAACTTCTGTAGTCAAGCTTTTGCTAAAAGAAAAGCAAGTATCTTCATACAGTGGTTGGCAAGCATGGGTTTACCTTAAAGAATCAGCTTAGATCTTCAGCTATCAGTAAAAGTGGAACCCAAATCAAACCTACAGGTATTCTAGTAAACATAAAGTAGGCAGCAAGCGTTCCAAAAGACTGGATCTATGCTCTCCCACAAAGACAGGCTGAGAACCTAATGCTGTCACACAACAGTTACTATTAGTACCAAATATTACCTGTTAGCTAATAGGCAACAATAATTTAAAGACTGTTTGAGCTTCAAATAAGCTATCTGTAGTAAAAAAAATTAAAAGTAGTATTCTTCTCTCATGGGCACAAAGATATCAAATTGAGACTTCCTGAGGAAGGATGGGGTCCTTTTACCTATTTTCTTAACTTTCATTTCAAATCCAGCATAATTAGTGAATCAAGAGGGCATCCTGTAATACTGGTAATAAAAGAATTCCTGTTGTCTCTAAAGTTTAGTACCATAAATGTTCTAAATTTTGACCATTTGCCATTTTTCTTGACTTTTTCTCATCTTAAAGAACACACATCGCAATCAGCTATGCTGATCAAAACAAATCTCTTAATGACTTTGAAAAGGACTTAGGTGGGTTTAGACAGCAGTCACCCTGTTATGGGTCTAAAATATATGGTCCTATTTAGTGGCTACCCCACTGAAAATTTTAACGGAGAACTGGAGATGCATGACCTTAGTTTCACTTTCAAATAACTATTCTCCAAAAGAAATATACATCCTGGGGGATCTGGGCTTTGACTCCAGTCCCCCAATTGTACTGTCACCACATTATGTTCACCTTGTAAGCCTACAACTAATAGTGACTTTAGATATTACCTTCTAATGAATTTTAAAGCCTTCAGGTAGACCAACATGAGTTCAATAGTGTGAAATTCTGATGGATATCATCACTCAGTACTTAAAAATTTTGTATCTCAACAGAAAGGAGTACTGAGTACTCTCTCTCCTAAAATCAATTTAACTTCACTTTTTTTTTTTTTTTCCCTTCTCTAGGGTGTTTCAAAGCATGGATATATTGCCATTCCTTTGAACTTTATTCCCATTTAAAAATCTTGGCGACTTTGTTTTATATTTAATATTTATTTATTTATCACATTGATTTATTGTCTTATATGGGGTCTCAGGGTTTTGACGACAATGAAAGATGCTGCATAAATAAAATAAATTCCTCTTAGCACTTGCATTCAAAAAGAGACCAGGAGTATTGCTGCTTTCAGGTTGGATAGTCATTCCTCAGTACAATTTTTCCTTTACAGTGTGTATATATGCATGTATGCATTACATTTAGATATGTCATGTTACTTCTTGGGTATCTACATTATCATGGCAAAATTCAGTGCCCAGGAACTGCCCACTAAGGAAAACATAGAGAACTAGCTAGTTGCTTACCTTTTACATAGTTAACACTAGGTAAGTTGACTCATTTCCCCAAAATACTACAGTTTTTCAGAGTAGGCACAGGATTGACACTCATTCAGTAGAAGATATAATAGATATGGCTAATCCATTAGAAGAGATTTTAACAAAATGACCACAGCACATCCAGGTATACATCACACTCTGCGGGAGCATCTCTTCCCTCCCTTGTGTATAATACTGCAGTAACCACAGTAATAAATAAATTATTCTGGTTTCTATTTCTAGCAGCAACTGAATCATGAAATTTGAGAAGCAATAGCAAGTTTGTAGACCAAGTAAAAATGAACTCCAGCTTCCCAAACAATTTTCCCATCTTTCCATTACTTGATGCTGCATTTCCTTAAGCTACATGTAGATAACTTCACTTCCCCAGACAGCTTCTTTTCTCCCCTTTCCTCATATCATTTCCCCATTCTCCATATACATACAAAATTTTTCTGACTGCTTTTGTGCATTCAGGAAAATTTCTAAAGCTAAGCAAATCTGAGGTGAAATGGCTGAATATTACACAAAAGAGAGAACTATTACTGTAAAATCTTTCCAGTCCCTCCTCAGCTTTCGGATTCTCACAAACTCACTAAATGTCTGCTGATGTCAAGACTGCACACTTCTCAGTGATTAAGATTAACTATATTTGGGATTGAGAAATATGATTTTTATAACATTGTAGTATTCTCAGATATATTGGTTTAATTTTTTATATTAGAATAATATTACTAAATAATTTATTGTAATATAATTTAATGCCATATTATGGTTAAGATGAAAACACGTACAACATTTCTTCTGAGACACCTTCCTACACCTTGGTCTTCATAATTTAAGTGCCAAAGTCCCATAATTATTTGTTATGCAACTTACTCCTTCTTGCTATAACTCATTTATTAAATTGTCCTATTTATTGGCATAGCTAATTGCTGCTTGTCTGAATACCATTAGTACCCTTTCCTCCCTTGTCTCTAAAGTATGCAAGTGATGTTTTCAGACAATTATACCATAATTTTAAAATATTGTACAAATTACATTTAACAAAAGGATGGAAAGTTATTTTATTAGTTATAATTTCATTGGCTTTTTTCTCAGCACACATGTCGCCTTCACAATGAAACACAGGACAGACATCTGTATCACCAAAACCCTTAAAATTATTTTCTAAAATTGTGAGAAGAAAAGCAGTAGAAAAAATAAATAATTGCATTTAATAGTTCAGTTAACATTTATTGAAAAGAAGAATTCAAATATTATTTTGTTTCTTGATTTGACAATATTTTTGGATTTATATGACTAAGTGAAAATCACTGAAGCTAAGCAAAATAATTTTTAAATTGAAAAGTTGCTCTGCATAGAAGTGCAGGCAACTATGCTACAGTCATGATGCTAAAATTTCATCTAGAAATGACATTAGCATGACACATCATTGAAATTCTAACATCTTTTAGGTTTAGAATATAAAATAGACTATCTTCACCTTTCTGGATTTGAAGCAGGAAATTTTTTTACTATTTTGTTTACAGTTTTGCAAATTATCATGCTTTCCATGTCCATCAAAGTAAATAATCTGAATTCCACTAATGAACTAACTGGGAACACTTCAACCCAAATTATATTTTCAGCATTAATGGATCAGACTAGACCTCAAATTATTCATCAAGACTCCCATCTTAGGACTATGACTGAATGCCCTGAAGTGTTAAGCTTCAATGATTATCCAGTTACCAAAAAGTAACCAAACATTGGATGAATACATTATTCAATTGTACATTGCTAAGCATAACTAAGTTTTCTGTACAGTCATAGAAAAGCTCTGGTATTGTATTTATTAGTTTTTACAACCAAAGAGAACTGATACCACAGACGAAGACTTAACAGTTCAGTTCTACCGAGGTCTATTTTTCTAAAGCAAATATTTAAAGGATATAATTTCTTACACTAATCTGAGTTCATGCCTCTATTCATTACTCATGATGAAAGTATCAGAACATCTTTAAGAAAAGTGTCCACAGAAAGTTTACTTACAAAAGTGTATATACATAAGTATAAAGGCTCTAAGGCATTTCAGAAAAAAAGTTGCAGCTGTCTCTTAAACAAAATTCTCATTCAAGACAGACAGTATTCTGCCTTTTGCAAAATTAGTGTAAGCAACGAGCAACCAGTGTATCTGCTACACTAATTACATATCACTACCTACTATTTTAACCAAAGCAGAGCATATTTTTTGAGCATCCCAGAGTGATTCCATCCTAAACCAGCTGTCCAGCAATGTAGCGTTATTATCTTCTTCTGCTGACACCAGCAGACTGCATTCCCAAAACAGGCTGCCCTACCCTTCTGCTTGCTCTTTAAAGTCATGCTGTCCTCCTTGTTTGATTAGCAAAAGTACATCTGTGGCCATCAGGTGAACTAGATAAAGAAACTGATTTGAATTAAAACTGAACCATGAAGAATGAGGAGAGAAGCTGGTTTTCACTTGGAGCAGTTTCTTCCCCCAGTTTGCTCTACGGACAGAGTAACATTTGAGCGATATGTGAACACTGTACGAACTAGCAAGCAAAAGGAAGAGGCCACACTGTCTTTCTCAGTTGCATGCTGATTTAAAGCAAATCTTGAAGCAGAGTGCAAAACTAAAAAAAAAATTAATTACCCTGGAAAACTGTTTATTTTCCTTCCCACAGAGGAATCTCAATAACTAGCTTATATTGGATGCCAAACAATTAGATAGTTGAAGACTTTTGCACTAAGAGTGACCATAAATCATCTATTTAACTGCATATGAAGTGATTCTTTTGCAAACAAGCACATCCTCAAATTTATTTCTATACAATCCTCTAGCCTTTTTAAAATGTGACTCATAAGTGTATCCTCATTCTTCCATAAGCCTTTTGATGAAAGGCTTACAAATTTATAAAAAAACATGCTTACAAATTTATAAAAAAATCCACAAGAATGCCAATTACAACAACAAATTACTTTCTTACTTCCTTCTGCCTCCTAATAGTACTGGAAAGAATTCCATACAGTGAAATTATAAGTTGAGTTGTAAAAAATTGTTAAAACTGACAGAAGTGATGGCTGAAGTCATTTGAATAGCTTCTATTAAATGTTTCCTAAAAATGTCTATGTACAAACAGGTCGCTGTGCATTAGCATAGCTCAAAAATAAGAGTTTTTTTCCAAGCAAGACAGTTCTGAATGTAAAATTCTCAAAAAGTTCAATTTGAGAATGATTTCTGGGACGTTGGGTCTATGTTTTTTTACAGACCAGATTGACTGCCCACTTTTAATTACACCAAGGTCTATTTAGCATGGCCACTTAGAAATTTCTTGTTAATCTGTCTGCTAACTTAAGAGCACATCTAGACGTTGAAATATGTAGAAACTTTTATTTCAATAAAATAATTCAATAATTGCAATGCAGAGTAATCCATTCTATTTGGATATTGTAATTCTAGTATTAATTAATGGGAAAAAAACAATATAGAAAATACCTTTATTTTCAAAAGTTTTCAAATATTTTAAGACTATTTACTTCCTACTATATAGGTTGTATTTTTGGTCTTATAAAGTGAAAACTGACTAGATGACCAGCCTTAAAGGGTTAATACAAAATCTAATGAGTTCCTCACTTAAAGGCATCCCTCAGGGGTCAATATGGCTTAAGATCCTCACTAATGGCTTGAACAACAAAACAGAGTGTCCTCATCAAGTCTGAAATTGTATCAAATTTGTAGGAGCTAGCAAGATGCACCAGAAGGCAAGGCTGCTACAAAGGAGACCTGGGTTGTCAGGAACAGGAGGTTCAGCACAGGCAAATTCTGAACTCTACTTTTGGGACAGATAAATCTCAGGTACCAGTAGAAGCTGGGGATGAAAGTACTGATAGCAGCTTTGCTGTATGAGCACGAACCAGCAGCGAGCCCTTGCAGCAGCAAATGCCAACCATGTCCATGGATGTAAGCAAGCCCAGAGAGGAGGCTGAGATGATTATTCCCCTCTACTCAGCAATTGTGAGACCACACCTTAAGTGCCACGTCTAGTCTGGGGTTTTGCAGTACATGATGGTTTTGGAGTGAGTCTGGCAGAGGAGAGCAAGACTGCCACAGGACTATGGCAAGGGAAAATCAATACAGCTGGGATGTTCAACTTTAGGAAGAATTCTTCTTGCTGTCTTCACATACCTAATGTGACGTTCCAGAAGAGCAAAACCACACTTTCCCTGGAGGTCCATAGAGATAGGATAAGAGGCAAAAGACACAGCAAAGGAAATACTGAGTAAATGTTAAAGATATGAAAGTGATGACTGTAAAACTGTAGAACTAGTTGCTAAAGGAGGTTGTGGAATCTCCAGCCTTGAAGACAATAAAAGATTTGACTGGTAATCTTACCAAAATAGGTTCTGGTTTGAGCAGGAGGTTGAATTAAATCATCTCTAGAGGTCCCTTTCAACATAAAACAAAATGATTGCATAGTTTTATTCTCAGTTCTAAAGTGATCCTGAAAGCTTGGTCAGTTCTGAGTTAAACAGAATGAGTTTCAGACCTAACACAAGCATTCAGGCATTTTTGTTAAGAACATGGCCTGGCTACATACCATTTCACAGGTTCATTGGAGCAACTGGGCTGTAAACCAAACAATAATTAGATCTCACTCTTTAAAAAGTATTGGAAATTCAGTTTTATATCAAGAATTTCTCACAGCATACAGGACAAATTAAAAATCTAGGACTAAATTTCCTTTCACTTCTTAAAATCTGCAAAGATGATAAGGGAATATCTGGGGAAAACAGATACATCTTTCCTCCTTAAGAACAGCACTATTTCACTGTAGTATAAGTATGTATGTATCCAGATATTTGGGCATAAACTGCACTTTTTTTTTTTTTTTTGATTCAGTGTGAAATCAGCAAAGGAATTCTTGTTTTCATTGATTCTGCAGGCATGCAGACAACTTTGCTAACATGCAAATTGAATGGCAAAGATACATGTTTCATTTTTTTACATTTAGACTTCAGGTTTTAGTGGCACTAGGAAAGCAAGAGGAAAATTAGCATCCCCAGAGCTGTTCATCTGCTTCGCTTTCTCTCACCACAACAGCAAGAAATGGAAGGAGCAAGATTAAAGCCCAGGGTATGGATATCATTTTAGAGCTATTCAAATACAGAGAAGCTAAATGATCATACCTCAGCTGCACACGCCTATTGCAACTCGTGTTTCACTTCCCAAATATACTGGGTTTAAAACAGAGCAGACTGCAGTTTTGATAACATCTGCTACAACAAATAACAGAAAAAAAAAAGAGTGTGAAGTCTGATGAATGTTTAAACAGAACATTTTTTATGGATCAGCTAAATCTTTTCTGCTTTTTAATTAAAAGTAAAGAAAATGGAACTTAATTATCCTGTAAAGATTAGCTTGTGGGCATCTTCCTGTAAATTACTTCTAATTGAAAGCAAATTGTCAAGTGACATTCAAAGTACTGTCCTTTAAAACACAGCTGTTCTATTGCTGATTTCAGTACATTACAGTGCTTTCTTGTTACAGTAAGGCATATTTGAATATTTTAACAATTTGACTGGTTTTGTATGGATTTCCATTTAGTATATCTTAATTACATTCCCTCCTCCAAAAATCGGAACTGGTTTTGTATGGATTTCCATTTAGTGTATCTTAATCACATTCCTGTCTCCAAAAATCAGAAGAAGTATCAGCTACCTTTTTGTACCAAATATCCTAAAGTCATCTCACTCCACCTTTTATTTTGAAGCTCAATGGTTATTCCCTGATTAGCATATGTCATGGGTAACTGGCTAGCAGCCTGCTACCTGAACCATTCATACTGCTGCGAGCCAATGCAACAGCAAAAAACATTTTAAATATTTGAAGCAACTTCAAGTAGTTTTACTAGATCAAATACAAACTGAAAGCTCATAATCTTTTTCTTTCAGCTATTTATAAATTCTTGGGATGGTATTTTATATAGCTTCATAGTAGAACATTATCAAACAGCAAGATTAAACTATGGTACATTAATATAAGTTTATCAAATATATTCAATCGCTTTGATAAACCACTTAAATGCGACTTATCATTCCATTTAGAACGGTAACCTCAACCCAAAAACCTGTTACTGCCTTTTATTAGATCTTCCTTAAAATGGCAAGATTTCATTTGGATGGATTAGGTTTCAGCCTTCTTCTTCTACTTCAGAAAAAGGTAATTTTACCCTACAATCATAAAGCCAAAAATAAATAGTGATGAATTTCACAATTCTACAAAAAATTTACCACAGCATTGGCCAGTTCTAGTGTGACCCCTCAGTTTTTACAAGTTTTATTTTCTCCCAGACTCTGAATTTACACATTTCTCTACAGCACTGAAAATAGATTCTTAAAACTTTTTCATATCAAAGTGTAGTGCTTTCACAGCATTAGACTTGAAAAGCATGACTACAGCTGAGAGGTGGGTTAAGAAGGCAACGTGTTTGGACACATTTGTTTTAGACAGCAAGTATGTTTGCATATTAGAGCTATGACATGATCAACTGCATGGCTCACAGCTGATGGTGGGCTGGAATCCGCAGACACAGGAGAGGGTGAGCTGGAAGCGACTGCTCAGGGTATCACTTGTTTTTTCTCAGATCTAACTGCACATACAGCTTAGCCATTTTGTAAGGAAACAGTGGTATCCCTGGGGACCTACCGCTTGTGAACCCTTCACAATGTTTCCCTTCCTCTTTTTATCTCCAGAATGCATGGCAAATGCATTGTGGCTCTCAGTCAAATTCAGACTCGTGTGCTTCAAAGGGTTAATGTTTTCCACACTGGAAAGGTATTTATAAAGATGCTATGTCATCACTGGATTGGGGAGAAATTACTTACTTCTCTTATTTTGTATAAAGTTGTAAATATTTATCTAAGATAATAAGAATAATTTTAAAACATGATTTTAATAAGATCTTAATTCCATTTGAATTCAGTATCTTTGGTTTCCTATCAGGCTATCAGGTATCTGAACAACTTAGTAAAAACTATTAAAAAAAAAAAAAAAGTAAAAACAAGATAGGCAAATGGACATCCCTAGGACATAAAGAACATCCCCTGCTCACTAGCAGTGGTTTTCAATCTCATCTGCAGGTTGCACTTGAAGAATATCCCACATGATCAGCAGCTGGTGTCAGCTCAAAGAAGACAGCTAATGTCCTCACAAACATTACACACTGTAAGCTCTGCAGTAGTCATCTACTACAACAAGACAAAGAACCATCAACTATTTGTTCTTTGATATTAAATTTCAAAATTTATGACACAGCAAAATAGATTAGTAGTGATTCTAAAGAACATTGGAAATGGAAACCACTAAAAATTTGCACAAGTAACACATTTAATACTTCTGTGAAATTACAACTCTGGGAGAGTTGATTTTGACATGGACTAATTACTGAGGCTCCTTATTGCTTCTGATATCTGGAGACAAACACATGTGCAACCAGGGTATGCCTCAGCAGCCTCATCAATACTATGAGCTATGCCAACAGACTGTCTGTAGGTGACTCGAATATATGCAGAATCAAGTACTGAAGCTGAGCCTATGAAGAATTAAAGATAATTACTCTGCTAAAATAATTCCTGAGAAGATCACCTCAAGTTAATATGCCCTTCTGACATTCCTCCTTCAATGTTCCATTTTTTCCCTCCTTTCTCAATGTGATATTTAGTGCAGTGCACCGACAGTGAAGATAGGAGGAAGCAGAAGCTGAACTTCTTGACTTTACCAACCAGAATTTTTTATGTTTTAATTTATAAATGTCTTGTTGGTTTCTGCAGTAATGTTCCACAAAATCCTTCTGCAAGATCGCTGTCATTTACTTTTGTTCTGGCATCTATCATGAAGAGAAGACAGGAAACTGATAATGAACATTAAAGGTTGTCAGAAAGTTCATTGGAAGTCCCTCTAGGATTTCAGGTGAAGTATCATTTCTTAAGAGAAGCTAAAACAAATATTAATCAAAAAACACCCCAAAAACCTCCAAAACAGAACCAAAACAAACAAACAAAAATGCCCATACAACAACAACAAAGCCACAAAAACCAAGCAAACAACATCAAAAAAATCCACATACATGTCAAGAAAGACCAATGTGCCTGTCATTGAATCTCAGGTACTCCCGGCAAAAAAGGGACTTAATAATTTTTTAAAAATTTACAAATCATTCAAATCTTGTGGAGGAGGTGAGGTATTAATAAAAGACTCTCCAAACATGTACCATCACTCAAAGTAACACAGCAAACTGGTACACTAATGGTACCAAATGGTGTACATAACCATAGCCAAATGTGCCCTCAAAATTCTTGTGGAGTTTTCTTGCAAAAAATACAACACAGGATTCAAAATTTCCTATCTCTGTGATAAGCATGATGCATCCTGCCACCACTATTTAAACTTTTCCCAATGGGCACACCATCCCTTTTCCATCATGAAAAAATGGAAATAGAAAATGTAAAATATTTTAAACTAAATTCAAACTTTAGATTTTAAACTCCTATGACAATTTGTCTACAACCAAATTATATCCATTATGTAAAATTTGTTTACTTTTTTTTATTACATTCAGGGCCAACAATAAATCGGACAGCACAGCCTCATCTTTCACACATGGATGCTTATTCAGTGAGGAGCAGGTAAACCCCACAGATCTACCTCCCTAGTATTGACCCTTCCTTCTCATTGAAGATGACAAATTTATGGTTATTTCTTCCCTTTCCACAGGGGGTTCTTTAGTGTGGATATAAATCCAACTATAAAAATATTAATAATTATATTACTATCATTAGAGTCATTATAATTCTTATACATTACTTGAATTACAATGCTATTGTAAGAACATTCACAGATTTATAAAATCATGAAATTATTTTTCCTCTTTCATTAAATGGAAACAGATTCTTTATGACATTACAGTATTTCAGAGTGATGGAACTGTGAGGAAGAAGAGTATCACCAGACATGGTTGGCTAGGCAGCTTGAAGATATCACAGGTCCTGTAAGCCAGGCTCCAGGACTGACCTACAAGGTACAACACATTTGTTGTAGAGCTTTGGGAGCTCTATCCGCTGCTCCCATTTTGTTTGAAGGAAACAATTGAGGCCTTTGATCTCTGCAAAAAGCATCAGATTTTTAAAAGGCAGACTTTTAAATATTTTCCACAGTTCCTCCTATCCAGATATCAAAAAGCCAGAAACCACAAGCAGAAGCAACAGAGAGTTTCCAAAGGTGAAGCAGGTAATTTCAATGAGTGTAAAAGTTTTCATAAACAAAAGGTAGAGACTAAATCCAAGAACTTTCTTGGGTTCTGTGGATCTGCTCTTTCAGACAGTATTCCTGGTGTATCAATCCTGCCTAAGACAATAGTACAGCACTGAGGAATGAGTAAGCCTTAAATACCTTTTTTGAAAGGTCTTTGGACTCACTGTATCATATCCAAAAAATGCACTGATAAACAATTCCACATACAATTCTACTCCTAACTAAAATGAAGCCTTCAAATTAGGGCATGTCTACTGAAATTTGGTATCCCACATATAACTAGGATATAAATACTAATAACCAAAATTACTCAAGATTCTGTAGTAGAGGGGGAAAGAGGGTGAAAATTGCCCCCCAGATCAAACTCAAAATGCAATTAAGACATAAAAAAATCATAATACTTCTCTTAGTTTCTTCAGAGTAGGCTCTCTGGAATCCTCCTATTAATCCTCCATGTAGGAACACACACATGCAGGCTATTTCTGACATGTCTAATTTCTTGATTTGAAAAATGGGAGATAAAATTGCTCATACACAAGGATGAACACTTACTCCTTATCCTATGGGAATTCATGAGAAGATGTTTCCCTGGGGGACTTCATGGAAATGAGAATATTTGAGAAAAATTTAATGTTACTTAGAATTATTATATATATTCAAGATTTACATATAAAGTTCAGTAAACTTTTTTTTATCCTGAAATACCAATCTCTTAAATTATTTTTAAATAACGTTTTTCATCTGACTTTTATGCATGAGATGGATACAGAGAAAAAATAGATTCCTTACATGTATTACAATACTTAAAAGTCCACTTATATTTAAAAACTGAAAGGCAGTCATGTCATATTCTAGTACCCGAGATAGCTATGTCTTATCTGCATCCTGATATTTATATCATTACATCATTTACATTATTATTATTAGGTACCCAACACAATGTAACAACATAGCACAAACTATTGACATGTTTGGAAAGTGATGATCTTTGCTACAAAGGAAAGCAAAAGCTCTCAAGTAAGATCTTCAGCAAATAAAAGCATATTGATATCAAATAAAATATAGCAACATTTTTTTATTTTTTATATGTTCATAATTTTCATATGTTTAGTTTAAGAGTTTTTTTTAACATAATCCATGATTTCGGGATAGTCTCTGTAAAAGTCATCATAATGAATTTTAATGTAGCATTAAATAGAAATTTAAATAGGATGGGTAGAGATAATCTGAAATTCACATTATCCTTCACAAAGTCTTCTACTCTACAGAAACCTGGAACAGACCACTACAAGAGATTTGTACCCAACGAATTCTTGCATTTTCACATCTACGCCTACACTGCAGAGATTTTCCTATACCTACCTTCCAAGGACAAAAGGAGTAACAGGCTGCAGTATGACTAGTTATATACTAATTCTCAGACTTGAGGCTGAAAGACTAGGATATGCCTCACATGGGCTCTGGGGGATCCCACTCTAACTTTCACAAATTGCCAAAAAGAAAATACTTGCTTTCAGTGCTTCTTCCTTGATCATATCTCTCAGTTACAAAATCAAAATAAAAATTTAGCCATCTAAAATAAAAATTTTTTATCAGAATTTTTCCATTTCAGTTTTGCAATACCTCTGGAAATTACTGAGCATTCAAGCACATTAAAAAAAGTAAAATTATTTGGGTTAGACATGCTTCCTGAGGTACTACTAACTTCAAAAAGTTTGTGTTATCATATTATCTTTATTATAGATCTGTGTCTGCTGTTTATGGTATCAAGTTTAAACATGTAAACCACTATTTAGACAGATACTCCCCATAGAGGGGCGGCCTTAAGAATATTCTTTTCAAAAATAGAAGTTTTCACATAATTCACCGCTCAAACTGGAGTATGACTCCTGGGCTATGAGAACAAACAGATGCATCCAACACTCAAAAAAACCACATGGGAATTCCTCCTGTCTTGGAAGATGGCTTTACATTCACGGACAAAATTTTATGTTCTCCTTCTAGCAATGCAAAAGTACTTACTATTTTTTCACAAACTTCGAGAACAAGCATATGAAATTATATAAATCACACCAATTCACTGTGTGTGTGAATACACAAATACAACATAAAAATTATAATTTCTTCCCAGATTATGCAAATTACATAAATTCTGAGTTTTTAACAATGCATGAGGCTGCTTTCCATCCCATTTCACCTTCTTCCAAAACTACATTCTTTTAGAAATTTTTATCTGTAAATATCAACAAGTAACTTCCCTTTAGAAAGATTTTAGGCAAAGAAAATCATGAAAAAAATTGCATTTAGTTTATAAGTTTCTTCCTTTTATGATTAATTTAGAAAAAGAAATATTCAGGTTTTGTAATTATTTATATTTTTTCTCCTAACAAAAGAAGTTGCTAGATTTATCTAAGTTCTTATATACTATGTTGATCAACAATTTAAATCTATTCCCAAAATGTAAGCAGGTAACAATCGCAATCTCAAACATTGCCTGCTATTGTTCTAAGTGATCACATAAAATAGAATGTAACTGACTTCTCCAAAGTCTGAGTTCTCTAAGCTTTCTCTATCTTCATGAGCACAGTAACTGACAGCTTAAGTAGGACATTTTAATATATAAGAACAGTGTTGAAAGACAAAAAAAAATCATTAAATAATTACACAAACACTCAGTAACTCCAAACTAACATGCAATAACCAGTCATCCTTCCATAGAAGTGGGAATACATAAAATGCAAAAAAGTTCAAAATTGGTATCTACCTTGAAAGTATGAAGTGCTTGTAGCAAAAGGATCACATTAAAAAAGAATGAAAATAAATGGATAGACTGTGCTCCATGTCCCAGCGTGTTGTTCTGGGTTCCAGAGACTAAAAAAAAATCCACAACACTCAAAAAAAAAAAAAAAAAAAAAAAAAAAAAAAAAAAAAAAAAAACAAAAAAAAAAAAAAAAAACCAACAACCAACCCAAAACAAAAAAGAAACAAAACCACCAACAAATGAAACCAAACAAACAAACAAACAAAAAGCCCCCAAAAACCTATACACACTTCAGAGTTCAACACTGATCTGACTACTAGTCTGATTTTTGGGCGCCTGTTTGCAGATGCGGTAGAGTTATCAATCCAAGCAGACACACAATCCGGGTCCAATGTCACTTCTCCTCATTATGTTAATAGTTAATACATGCAAATGAAAACACTCTAGCAATTTGATTTCTTTGAAGATAGTTTGCATATTGTCTTAGCCATAATGACGGTACACTTCTCTCAGCCTCGATTTATGCAAGGGTAGTTTAGTTCATTTTTATCAGCCCAAGTTCATTTTGGCTGCTACTGGAATGTATGTGTGTGTTTCTTTTTTACCTTTCACCTAATTACCATTCAGGTACCATAAGCAGATTTTTCATGCTATTGGTGTTTTTCTTAATTAAGAAACAAATGAATTCTCCCTAGCAAAAAAGATGGAACAACAGAGTAAGATGCCAGAGGCTGATGTTCTGCTTCTTAATTGAAGCAGCTTCATTGTTAGGTGTCTGTTATGAGGGGGCAGAAGTGTCAGGAGTTTATTGTGAATAGTATAAAAATAAAAGCATAAATAGTACTTTAAAAATTACAAATTAATACAGAAATATATTTTTACAGGCATAACTCAACTACACTGTTCTTCCTTCCTTTAGGAGAATAGGCTCTTTAAGTGTAAATTATTCTTCCCATATGGAAACCCCCAGGTTCTAATCCCAGCCCAGAGTGAATTCCTTTTTTTTCCCTTTGTCTATTATCTGCACCCTGCTTGTGTGCTCACGTTGTTCAATAAAGGAGGTACCTGAATTTACCAGTGAGAATAATTTTGTTACTTTTCCTTCATCCTTTCAGCAAAATAAGTCTTTCTTGCTCTCTCTCACTCCCTCATCCCCTCCCACCCCATACCCCATGAGTCTCCATTTCTAAGTCATGCTTTTTGCTTCCTTTCAGGGCTAGCTTTTCCTATGCACTAAAAACACCACCACCACTAACAACTGTAAGAAATTCAAGACAGTAGGCTAGGCAGGACAATCTTCCTCCGCTGTAGTTTTACAAGAAATTTGGATCTTCTAAGCATCAAGGCCTTCTAGGAATGTTGCATTCTTCTTTCAACACACTCATCATCTTCTTTGGACATCTTTTAAGGGTCACATCACCCTAAACCACATGGCTCATGTCACAGGAGTAAATTGGGATTTGAATACTGATACTGAGAAATCATTTGGTTTTAGAGTTTGAAACTGCAACATGTGATTAAACATCAGCATTAGCCCCACAGCACAAATGCAGAGACCACCACTAACATCAGTTCATAATAAGTATACAATAGTTGTGCAAAAAACCAGAAATCAAATATCTGACAAAGACTAAATCCTACCACTCCTTACACACACAATCTCTTTCAATAGGAATTATAGGAATGTAAGAACTACAAAAGCAGTATCTCCCTGCACACTCAAGAAATTAACTCACTTTTCTATTGAGACATTTTCCCATTAAGTTAAAGGGGAACTGCAGGAAAACAATAAAAACTAAAAATATTTTTTTAGTACAGTATTACCACAGATCAATTCTGAAATAATTCAGATCACACTGAAATGAAGCACTGCATTCTGTCTTGAAGACATACAAATCAGTCTGTTATAAACTGAAACTGATCTACTATAGCAAATCTTTCTATATTTCCTCCATCTGCTTTGATCCATGGTTTTGGACACAAAAGGTATATAAAATATATTTTCTTTTTAATCAATACAAATAATGCAAAGGATTTAATCAATATGAACACTAAACTTATATACCTGTTGATGTAAACTATGCATCATAAGGCAGTAATATTTTTAAATATACATTTGAATGGAAACTACAGAAATGTGTGAGAAAGACTTTTTCCTCCCACTTCCTTCCTTTGCACATTCACTGGAGGTTGATTTCTTTTCTCCCAGCAGAGAAAGCTCGATCCAACACATAAAGAAATGTAACACTATAAGGCTTCTATTTATAAATCTTTCCTTTTCCAAAGAAAAACAGTACAATTTCAGCTTTTTTTCTTCTTAAAATATACAAAAGATGCCAAACACTATGAAGAAAGCAAAGATTCAGTTTTGTTCATTTTTCTACTGATTTTACATATGCAATTCCTTGAGCTTGACTGTTATTTTACAGCATTTTCAGTAAGACAGAAACGAAACCTCCTGTCAGTAGTTTAATTTCACACAGAGCTGTAATCACCGCTCACAAGGGGAAAAAAAAAAAAAAACACCTCCGCTGGTAGTCTCCATACAGCAAAAAACCTCAGTCTTCACCGACTGGACTCACTTTTTCTGCATCTCTGCTGCAGTCTGAACTTCATTTTTCCTCTCAATCAGTCTCTGACCTCCTCACATGGTGTCCCTGCCAAATTCTTGGCACTGGAAGTGAGGGGGAAGAGGCCATACCATAAGCGTGTTGATAATGAGGAGATAGAAATAGAAAACCAGCTGGATTGTCCTAATAAAGTATGTCTGGGATTCAGAGACACAACAACTCCCTGTTCAGGTCACTGTTCAGCATTTTAACCCTTTGCATTCCAGACTGACCTTTCACTGATCTCCACTAATTTATTAAATTAACATTTAATATGAAATTGTTCTTGAAAAATTCACTTTGATTTCAATGAAACCTATGACCTGCTTCCATCTAACTGTATTTTAATTATGTCATTTTCACCTGCAACATGCAAGTGACTACTGAAAGAATTTTTGCTCATTTCTTTTCTCTATTTCTGGTATCTTAAAATTGCCTATACTGTCGTATTTGATCTCTGTTCTTCTGATGAAGTATGTCTTGGTTCACTGATGCAATTTAAGAGCTTTCTAAATCTCTAATGTAAAAAATTATTGTTTTCTCTTTACATCAATTATTAAGCACTGGACATAAAACTTAGTTCTAAGAAATCCCTATTTAAGCTGATTTGATTCCATCTTTAGAGTATCTATTTTTAACACACTCCAGGAGTTCCCCACACTGTCCTCATATTCATTTACAGCAGTGATAAGGCCTTCATGAGGACACAAATCAAGAAAGGAGGAAAATAAATGTTGTAGTTTTGGTTTTGCTTCTTAGTCACACTTCACATCTTTTCACAGAGCACTATCAAGCAAAAAAGGCAAAAACCCAATGCCATCAAAGTCATAAACAGTATGGTTAAAAAGCCTTTTACTATTCAGTTTACTTGCTCTTCCTATATTCATTCTCCAGTGACTGGTCACATAACACAACCACAGAATGCTAGATATAACACAGCTATGAAGGAGAATCCTCAATTTCTTGAAAATTTGCCACCATTTCCAGTGTGGCATAGCTTCAGCATTTTTGCTGAAAAATTTTAGTTACTCATTTAGAAAAGTATTCTTGAATTATTTATAGAAATGCTGACTCTAAAATTGTTATTTTCCAGCTGTTATGAGACAGCGGTACTATAACTAACCTCAAAAAAAATTACAAAACAAAACAAACCCCGCTTGAAAAACAGCTACGTTACCTGAAAGGGATTGTTTTTCACTCTGGGTATATTTTTCAAAAAAGGAAAATAATAGTTACCTTGCAGACAATGAAACAAATTTATGTCTTACCGCTTACCACTAATGAAGAACATCCAACAAAACACTGATACTCAATTTTTAGAGAAGCATTTCACCAAAGCTAAGATGTACAAATATGAAACAGTAGTTATTCCTTCAATACTAGCCAGCAGAACACTGAGATCCCCATTTTACATTTATTTCTATTTATTGGCAACTTTGCAAAGTGCTTTGGAGGTCAAGTGGGATTATTGCGAAATAGTGTCTTTTACCAAATTTACCATGTCCAAATTTACATCATTTACACGTGACAATCACTAACTTCTTCCCATTTGCCTGGTGTAACAGGTGTGTGTGTAAATTTGAGCCTGAATACTCCATATAGTGAATCCCTAAAGGACCGCATGGCACTTCTTTTAGGTAATTTCTGTTAACCCAGCAAACTACTGGCTCTTGGAATCAATAGGTAGACTGCTATATAGGCAGACCAGCTATACATATATATATAAAATATCTATTTGTTTCTTATGTATGTATATATTTATGAGAATGTAAATGTCAAAGACTCATCCATCTCTTATTGGGCCTGGTTTTTTATTATTAGAATCATGTGATCGAGGCAAGAGATTCTGTCTTCCTTTAAATTAAGAGGTATTTCTAACATTAGCAAGCTCTATCGTAGAGGTGAGTAAGGTTAAAGTAAAGAAAAAACTGTACTTCATCATGAAAATAGGTCACAAATGCCCTGGGTTCTATTCCAGGCTTTACCATTACCTGCCTGATAAATAATCTCCAGACTCTGATTTAAAAGTTTTGCCAAAAACTGAGTAATGATACTGGTTGTCCTTCCAACAGGAAAAATCCAAAGGATCAAACTATTATTTACCAAATTTTAAGAGAACATGACAAAAGTACAAAGAAATCCCATACTGAAATGCAACAAACTCTGTCTACAAATTCTACCTACAAGTTACTCTCGATTTTTAACCAAGAGCACAAACAGTAACCTGTAAATGAGTCTCCATTAGTAGAGGATATATGGCTTTGACATTGCTGCTTGGTAGTTTTCTTTTAACACCAAAAAGGACCCGGGAAAAATGGAAACATGATACATGTGTTCTTAAGAAAATTTTGGTCTACAGACAATGGAATATATCTTCTGTTACTCTGAGAAAACATAATTCCTATAGCAAGGTTACAGAGGTTGTATTTCAAAGGGAGTCCATCACAGTAAAACCACTGTTTTACTCCAACAGAGATTAAGTAATTATTATCAGATAAGTAACTTCCATCAGATATGAGGGATGAACCACTCAGACAATCAAAATCCAAAAAAAAAAAAAAAAAAAAAAAAAAAAAAAGGGAATGGCATAATAATCTAAATACATATTTTCTGCTATATGCAGGTTATCACAGGCACAACACCTTGCCATTACATGAACTCACAATGAGAACAAGCAGTGCATCATTAATGTGCAACACAAATGGAATTCAAACATCCATTCCATATACTTCACTAATAAAGTACTACTTTATACAAAATGCAGAACACTTAACACACTCTCCTGAAGTTCCTCTAACAAGATGACTAATTAGGCAACAAAACAGACATCAGGGTGCCCCCAGTTTTTTTTAACATTTTACATACAAATGCAATCACATAATTCAAGTATCAAAATATATTCGAATGTATAATCTATGAAAGTTGTCAACAGTTACGCCTTACAGATTTTCAGTGATCCTGAACATAGTGCAAACAAGTTCTAAACTCTTGCTTCCCTCCCAAAAGAAGAAAGAAAAAGAAAGGGGGGGGGGGGGGGGTGTGGAGGTATTGTGACGTCCTAAATTCCCTGGATTCAGTAATTTATTTCTCTTTGCCCACAAATGAACAAACAATACTTCATTCTTCATGATACTTCCTGTTCTAGGAAGAGATCGAATTCACACCAATTTTTTGAGGTTTTTCTCATGTTTTACAGCTTTCAAGTCATCCACACAATACTGAAATCTAATACAAACAAGTAAGAATACAACAGCAAATGTTCAACACGCTACATGAAAACAACTAAAAGCTAAAGCAGGACTTTTTGTGAAAAGCTTAAAAACAATAAAATAAAAACAGATTATCACATATGGGCAAAATATCATTCTCCGAATAATTCAATCAAAGCTAAACTAACTGTTGTGTGATAGCTCAGTTCCCATAAATATATTTTATTTTCACTCATATTTTGTTTCTCAAAAGGCTAAGAGAAAACATCATCATTCACTTCCATGCAAAATTTTACCTCTGCCAGTCTATGTATCTTTTCCTTATAAAGGTAATTTACAGAAATTCAAAATCCTTCTTTTACAATCCTGTTTTGTATTACTTCTATTAGCAAAATTATTCATGATCTCTATAAATGCAGTTCAGTTTTGCATAATATGCCTGGTTTCTTTCTAATGTTATACTATTATACATTCTGATATATTATAAATTAGAGCTACATAAAGAAAGCACTTAGGCATAAATTGAAGATACATGATCCTTAAGGTGCAAAAACCCCCACCAGACTTGGCACTGGACATTTTTGTTTGCTGTTTTAAGAAAAATTTGTCTGGGCATAATAGTCAGTACAAAAATGCCTGACATCTTAAAATCACTCAGAATGCAAAATATCTGAAATGAATGAAAGAGAAACCGGTTTTGGCGGAGCAGTTAAAAATTTCAAACCTTAGGATAACAAGCTAGGGAAAATAAATTGCGTACTATTGTGCCCATAACTGCATAGCATTAAAACTTAAGACACAGAACTTATTTCCAGGACAAAAGTCCACAGCACTAGCAGCAGCTTAATAAGACAAGCATGGCAAACTCTTTGACTTTGGAGGTTTTATGGTAGCTCCCCCTACACAAGTCTGGCTACAAGAAAGTAAGAGTTTAACTAGAAATTAAATACTTCTGCAGGTCTTCTGGAAGACAGAAAGGAAAACCTTCCAAGGGCTACACTTGCTATGGTAACACCCATGAACATGCAAGGTATATAATACATTTCTATTACACACACATGGAAATTTCCAATAAAAGTAGGAGAACATTGTAACTTATAGACAGAAAAAGGCATGAAAGAATCTAAGAATTTAGATGCTGCTCCTGACAGCACTAGTTAGGGCATCTTAACTGATGTCAACAAGAGTTATAGGTGTTGAGAATTCAAAAAAAAACCCAACAAACAAACAACAACAACAAAAATGCCCATGGATTGAGAAGCATGGACTGACCACATTAGGAAACCTAAAGCATAAGCTTTCATTTTTGTATTACAGAAATAGAGGCACTATTTCCCAGAGTTTGCCCATTTACAGGAGTTTGTTTAAGCATGCAAGATCACTCAAAAAATTTAAAAATAATTACTTCCTAATTTGAAACTACTTATTTATGACTATTATTTTCTTTACCCTCAATGTTACTCTTTTCAAACAAAATAAGTGTTTTATGCTAAACTGTTAATATACATCAATTTCAGCCCCAATTCACATTAATTCTTACATACATTGAAATATATATACACATAAGTTTATTTAAATAAGGATGATTATAACAGATTCTTAAAAAATCTATTGTTTCAAGTAATTCTTAAGTTCAAATTATTAGTCAAAACAGTTCCATACAAGCAGAAACACAAAACTTTCTATTTAGGTTGTGATCATTACTTTTAAGAGTGGGTTTTTTTCTTACATGACCTGTTACAAAGACAGTTATTTAAATAATTTCTTGCAAATATGAAATGCCATCGAAGAATCATGTATTAGTTTAGCGTTCAGCTCACCACACATAACAGTGAAGCCTCTAAAAAGATGCCAAATTATACCATCTGCATCTTGGTACTTTTAGTAACAAGAACATCTGCCCACTAAGAAATGAATAAAGACTAGCAAACTGATTGCAAAGCATTTAAAAATGTTTTTCATATAACAAATCAATATTTTAATAATAAATGTGATTAGTCTTCACCCATTATTTTCTCATGTTTTATAACATCCCTGCAAACAAAATTAATATCTATACACAATTCAGGACTCTAGTAAAAAGTATTTTGGGAGAATGTGGGACTAGATTAACATAAAATCATACCAAGTTAAAATATAAGCCAAAACTACAATTATTTCCCTGATGGCACCACATCCATATTCTCAAAACATTTTTTTGTAAATGCAAAAGTGGCTTTTCATTTAAAAAAACAAGTACATTTGTGCAAAATGGGTGTTATTCTTCTTCTAAACAAGTATTGCTGGTGCACAAATCACTCTAAAGATTTGAAAGAAAGAATTTACACATAGCAAGAGTAACACAGCAAATATTTTTTTTTCTCATTTGTTTTATAATGTAAAAGCCATAGCTTCAAATGCAATGCTTTGCTGACGATTCTGAAAAACAAATTTAACCAGAACTTGCGGCATAATAATGCCCTACCTTAAGCTGACCTTTCTTGACAGTGAAAACTTCTGAACCAATAGTCCAAGAACCTCAAAATGAATGTCAGACTGATCAGACCAGTTACAACAACCCCAAAGCACACTCCCACTAAAATGAGATTTTCTAAGCTGCAGGACTAATCATAAAATTACACAGTGTAGCTGGTCTAAGTAGCTGATTGTTACTCTTCATTTACAAGAACTGCTGATCTTGATTATTTTGGCAATATTAATTTGTCTTCCCTTTTTGATTTACCAACCCAAATTTTCCTCTAAGTATAACTAAATGGGTCTCTATTGTATAGTCTAGAGGTATAAAATTCCCAAAGAGCCAACAAAACAGGCTACCATCCTGGTCAAACCCAAGCATTATACTTTGAAGAAAACTCTAATAAAGCTCTCTTCATTTATATTAAGCAGATAATTATGTCTTGAAAAACTCCAGTACAAGATGTTCAAAAAAGAACTACTTATTCTGCGATGCAACATGTTTGTCAAAGAAACACCCCCAAAAATCTAAACCCTATGTTCAAATTATCATAGGCTGCTACAGTTTATTTCAGACCATTTGTATGAATACTGTGAGAGATATAATAATGTCAGCATAATAATCAATGAAAACACAGCTCTGATGCCAAAGGGATGGACCACAATATAAATAATACTGGAGAAGCTCTTAAACACTTACAGAGTCTTGTCGTAAATCTGCATTCGAAATAATTCTCTAAGCCTTGAGTTCTGTATTTTAAAACATGTCTTTAACATACACCTCAAAAGAAGTGTACAAAAACAGCCAGGATAAAACTGCATATTTCTTGGAAAAGATCTTTGGTTTAATTATTTCTTAAATTAAGCCAGTCACTAGAGATTAGAAACAAAGAAAACAACCTTTCTTGGAATATAACTAATCACTGTTCAAATGACCACCAGTTCACCTGCACTGATCACTTATTACTGGTAACACTCCAGGTTACACTACAGGTTCTTTCATACTGCATTCCAGCTATACTATCAGCAATACAGCACCTTGCAGAATTCATCTTACTGATATTAAGTCAGCAGCATTAGCTGAGACCCAACTGTCCTTTGGAGATGTGACCCTTAAAACTCAGAGAAAAGCGATACATTATAAAGGATTTCTAGAGAGCATCAAACCGTCCAAAAACCTAAATTCAAATCCAAGCTGTCCAAATTCCAATTCTGTGGCAGTTGTACACATTTTCATGGCCGTCTTGAAAATCTTTTTCATTCCAAAGATATTATGTCTTGATTTTCATTTACACATTTTCTCTCCTTCTGTGACTATAACAGAGAGTGCTAATTGTAAATGTGTTCTGAAAGAAATGCCCACAGAAACCCCCATAAACACTCAGGCAGTCATGGTATGGTCATAGATTGATAAATTATCTCCAGTTCACAAAAACGCACTTCATATAAATTTATTTTAATTATATTTAAGTAGAAAATGCTTATTGTTCTTAATCTAGTGAAAAATACATACTTGTATAATTAAGGTACAATGTGCTATCCTCTACATAATGGGTCACAGAATCACAATATTTCACAAACTGAAATTAATTTATCCACAATGTTTCACTACAAAATATAATGTTTCATCTCAAAATATAAGTAACATAAAAATCACTGCAGCTGCAGTGAAAAATCTACTGTGGAAACCACATTTTCAAAGCCAGACTTTATAAATCATTTAATGCTATAAACTATGATTCTTCAAGCAAATACAGAAATTGAACAGCAAAAATGTTTTTTTTCTCTAATTCACTGGTCCAACAGG
The DNA here is from genome assembly GCF_017590055.1 of Onychostruthus taczanowskii. Taxonomy (NCBI): domain Eukaryota; kingdom Metazoa; phylum Chordata; class Aves; order Passeriformes; family Passeridae; genus Onychostruthus; species Onychostruthus taczanowskii. The sequence goes on along the minus strand of NW_024501459.1, from coordinate 23,413,628 downwards.
TATACTACCTCTGTTTTCATTCCTTTCTCTCTTAAAATCTTTCGTATTTTTATATTAATACTGAACAGATTACTTGGCCTTTCAATGGACCATGGAAAGTTAAGTCTCGTAACTAAAGAAAATCTTAATCCAATACCCCACCTTGTGGGAACCCAGCACTGCCTGACACTGTACAGAAACTGACCTTTTTGTCCTTCAGACTTGCCTACCAGGCCCCATCTTCTATCGCAAAAGCCAAATCATCTGATCCCAAACTAACTGTCAACTGCTTGTGATGGTGGGGAAGCCAGACATCAATCAATCAGTTTTTATCAGAGCCACTCTTCGTTTTTCTGTTGTGCTCATCTTATCATCTGACCCAGTTGTAGCCCTGACTTCAGAAGCTTAAGCAACTTGATGACAAAATATGCGTCTGTTTGTCCAAGATGCACATTGTTAAGGAGTGTGCTTGTATTTTTAGCAACTAGCTAATATTTTTTCCAGATAAACTGTCAAATATTTGAGATTTTTTTTTTTTTCGGTTCTTAAGTTTCCTAGTGTTCACTGAAATACCACAATGCATTTTTGGAACAACTATCAAGCAAGTTCAGGTTTTGGTTGGTTTTGTTGTTTGTTGGTGGTTTTGTGTTTTGGGGTTTTTTTACTAGAAATATATATGCATTTTTATTAAAAAATTAGGCAGGTTCCTTACTAACTTAAGCTAGTTGGGAGCCAAGGGCCTCTCAGAGGTACTGCATCCTATTCACATACACACTGCTATTCAATTGTACTTCAGTATTTTTCATGTGAACATAGATTATTGACACATTTAAACCACTCAAAAAATCAGTACCTCTAGGGACACACAGATTTTCTCTTCTGCGTCCTACAAAACTAGAGCATTTTGTCTACACTTGCTCTGAAATGGATGAAGTACAATTAGCAGATACAATACTCAAAAACCAGTATGATTGAAAGCTTCCAAAATGATCTGTTACTGCTTCCAGAAGCCTTTTCATACATATTTATTAGTGAATTCTGTATCATGAGAGGGAGGGAGGGAGCAGAGACAGGTTTTCTGAGGGTTTTATTTTGAAAAACTACTGCTACTTCAGCTTTGGTAATTTTACCACTTTTTTCATTGGTTTAACAATTGTGTCCTACTTTGATGCATCAGTTACAGAATGTTCATTTTCTTTGCATAAAGCTATATAAAATGTTTGACAAAAATCCTTGCTGTACTTCTTCAAAACTTCAGAGAAGGGGTCTTTATTGCCATCTAATAGGAAGCCTTAATTTGAAAATGAAAAGTGAAGGCATCTATAGGTATCTATAGAATATATACAAAATTTCCAGTAGACCTGACAGTGGCCTTGCAAATTCTTTCACAATATCTTATAAATATTAACTCAGACATTCAATAACAAAAATAAAATCAAGTCTCAAATAGCAGAGTTCTAATGATGATCCCAATTACATGGGTGAAACACACCACTCCTGTGAGGCTTGTGCTGCAACTGGAAAAGTAAAAAATAAGAACACCCTGTACAGAATTTCTTGTCAGCCTAATGAACACCTCCACGTATCACCGTAAAAATTGTTTTCAAGATTATTCCATTTCAGTAGAGAAAATCTTTACAGACACACAGAAAAACTTCTCTCATCATATTTGAGTCTATGAGGAATTTCTTAATTTACAGTAGAATTCATTCCATTCTCATTAAAAATCATTTTTCAATACTAATTGCAAGTATATTTAGAAAGTAATTATCTTTTTATATATAACTTTTGCCACAATAGTTGACTTTTACTTCTCAGATAATATGAAAAGGAACATGTATCGCACAGGAGACAAAACACGAATCATGGAATTCCTTTGAACATAAAGAAAACACTTCATTTAAACTTAGTCTCTATTCTACTCTACATTCTAATTTTACGTGCTCCAAACTGTTAGATACCATTTGTGGTCGAGGGTATTTTTAAGCTCCAATCCTATAAACATTTCACATTCATTTTAAGTATTATCAACAGGACTGCTTCTATGAATGAAGTTAAAGATTGTAAGTTTCTCATATATTTATACCTTCCAAAAAAGCGTTAGGTGGATAGGAAACCCACTAACACGGGAAATGCCGCAGTATTTTACTGCAGTTAGCGTCAGATCTTTATTATTTGGAGAGAAAAAATGGAAAAGTATAAAAATCAAGATTTTTACTGTCCTCTGCTATACTGAGTCTAAGGCAAAAGGATTGACTACAGTAAAAACAGCGTGTGACATGCAGTTGTATCAGCTAATCAGTCTGAAAGCTTCAGTTTCTGGAAGAATAAAGCAACATCACACTAATTCACTTATGTGAGTGCAAAGAGTAATGGATACGAAGAGTTTATAAAGATATGTCAGAGTAACTCACTATTTGCTAAAGCATTGTTATTTTTGATACTCTCTTACTAAATTATATTCACACTGTAAAATTATTGTAATTTAACAAACCTTGATTATGAAAGTTATACAAAACAGTATGGTGGTAATCAAAAAATAAGAAAGTTCAGGGTCCCACTCCAGTTTTATTTACACACTCAGAGTTAAGAAATTGAATGAATACAAAAAAAAAAGACTGAAGAGACAAATAAGCCTTGCAACCAATTAGCTCGATAAATATAAAAGGTTTCTGATGATAAATATATCACCACACTCACTAAACATGTTTTCAAATCCTAGCTAGTTCTTAAAAATATAAATAAAATACTCACATTTACAAAGACTGACAATGTTATATAACACCCTTTCTCAACACAGGAAACATGAGCTATGAAAAATGAAAAGATAGATGGAAAATAATGAGGATAAAATTTATTCAGTATCTGTAACAGAGAAATGGGAACATTTTTTGTTTATTACAGTTTTTAACTTACACAAACTAATTTCAATGTTATGTTTACACAAACAATATCAGGAGCTATTAAAATACACAGATGATTATATAACATTTATATCAAAATAGATCCCTTTTTCTTTTTCAAAAAAGAAAAGGCTACTGTGACAACTGCCTGCATCTGCTACCAACTCATGATCGCACAACCCTTTCAAAGCATTAGATAAAACTGAATAATCAATGAGAAATGTCAATACCGAAAAGTGATTCCTTCTGCAGTGTAAGTTTTATGCAAGTGTTTGAGTTTTGGCTGGTTAGTTTATTTAATAATTTTTGTATGGACTCTTCTTCAATACTGGAAATGTACTGAATTGATCTTATTGCATTTGGGATTTCCTAAAACAATATTTAGCTGAATCAGGAAAACACAGAATTTTTGTTATTTCACACACCAGGAATTAAAAAGAATACATAAATATTATCTAGAAGGCAAAAATATTGATACTCTTCATCTATATACATCTTGATCTGTATTTCATCTCCAATAAAGCATGTCCTAAGGAACTATCAAACAAATAAATACCCACATACACTTACAAAACTGGGTAAAGAAAGTGCACTTGCGTCTCAAAGTAATCTTTGTACTTGCAATCATTAAGTGTTTAAATCCCTCCAAGTGAGATTTAACCACACTTTCAGTACATATAACAAAAAATCTCTGGTCCATTGTCTAAGATGTAAACTTTTAAGAAGGACTTAATGTAAAAAAAAGGGATCTTTGACATGATAAAATAGCATTATCAATATTCCATTATCACAAATTCATGAGATAATTTTATCAACTTATAAAACACAAAAAACCCAAACCAGTCTGTAGCGTTCAGATTTTCCATGATGGCTATTTGCCATTAATTCCAGAGTGAATGTAATATGAATATTCTTTCTCTACACTTCTCAAACACTTTCTTAAAAAAACTCTGAAGGAATAATGCATAATAAAATCTGTTTGTTCTACCAATTCATAATCTATATTTCCATGCTACTTCTACAGTTACTATGTGGAAGAAACCTTAACCATATATTGATTGGGAGAAGTAATATCATTGCATACATGGTATAGAATTTCCATACTTTCACTTTAAACCCCATTTGTCCAATGCACAAATTACTAAACTGTAAATAGCCTTGACTACACAATTCTCCTCTACCATTGTGTCATCTCAAAAAGACAATCCGACAGTAATGGTAATGACACCCTCTCAGACAAGCCTGTGGGCATTAATATTTAAATCTTACCTATCCCTTGTGATTGGAATTCAGCCTCTATTCACAAACAAAAACTAAATCAATGTTCTTAGAGTTCAAACTAGATCCCTAAACAGTTTGCCACTCTCCATGCACAGATAAGATAAACTTTCTTTGACCCAAGAGATGAAGTTGCCATGACGATCAGAGAGTCCACTTTCTATATTGATATTTTGCTGATGTAACAACAAATAGAACCAGATCCTAGGGCTGATAATGGTGATTAATTAATACTAATATTGATCTCTACAAGCAAGAGACAAGGCTATTAACTTGAAGCCTGAAAAGTCAATTGTTACCTGTGGCAGAGATACTAGAAGCTGATTTTGAAACATAATAAACAAATGTGCTATCTTTATGCTAATACTTTTAAAGGGGTACATTGCTTTCTCAACCACAGTAACTTCACAACTCAAACCTATTATTTTAGTTAAATCTTTTCATCTGCATCCAAAAGACATAAATGAACTTGAAGATTTCTAACAGAAGCTTTACCAACTGGTACACACTGAATGCTTGTAACACGAAGGACTAAACGTGCTCTTACAGAATATAGCGCAAAGAAAGCTAAAGCAGACTTTTTAGAGAATATAAAATATACAAATCATAGGTTTTTAAATAGAAATGCCGAACATATATTTATCTAGTAAAAAGCCTGTTTTGTCCCTCATTTGAATAGAAAAAACTAATAAAACCCACAGGTGAAAGCTTCACTGGGAAGATAACAACCTTGAAAGCATATCCATGCAAGTCGAAGAGGAATGCTGGCTTCACCTCACATTTAATTTACAGGCTATATTTAAATTAACTGCAATTATATCTTTGTGTTAGAGTGCTTGGCCACATCATAAAGCTGGGACATACATACTGGCAAAATACCTCATCAAGAGTCTCTGGGATTCCTTCACCCTCTTTAGGGACTTATTTTAAAAGTTTCATAAAAATCATATAATAAGAAAGAAAAAATCTTCTCTCTTTTTTTAAAAGCAAAAGACTTGTCCATCTTGTAATTTGCCCTAGTCATCTTACCATGCACAGTAGATCATTTCCTTCTGGCGTAAGAAATGTGTTTTGACCAAAAAACAGCTTTTACCAGTTTTCTTATTAGTAAGTCACCTCTGTAGTACTGATGAAGTATATGTTATGTTTAATGGAAATTACAGGCAATACTGATGGACAGTTTGGTTTCCTCCTTCCTTCATTAAACA